>NW_026525133.1:195000-215000 GCF_943734705.1 Anopheles coustani | reverse complement strand
GTGCTTGGACTTGAAGGTGGGATCTGGCTGGCCTAGGCCATTGGTGGTTGGTTGGTTGGTTAGTCCTTAGCTGGGCTGGCTGGCTGGCTGGCCATCGGTGGTGTGGTGTGGTGTGGTGTGTGGAGTCGAGCATCGCGCGCCGTTGCCTTCTTCGGAGTGTTGTGGGTACGCAAGTGCTTGCAGTGCAAAGAGGTTGGTGATGGAGTGACATTGCCTTCACCATGGAGTTGCGGGTACTTAGGTACTTGCAAGGAGATGGTGGTATGGTGGTGTTGCATGTGTGGTGTTCGATTAGAAAGATATAATTTCTAAGTCCGGATTAGTGCTGTCAGTGGGGCCGCCGCTAACAGGTCCTGCACGGCCACCGTGGGGCTTGACTTGGCGCTATTCCGGACTTGGGGCGATCACGATGTCCCCGTGCGGGACTTAGAAGATGGAAGAACACAAGTACCCTTATCCCATGACTTGTGAGCGATTGGCATACGTTACCACATGAAGAGAAAAATTGGCTAAGTCCCGGATCCATATTATATGAAGAGAAAAATCGGCTAAGTCCCGGATCCATATTATATGAAGAGAAAAATTGGCTAAGTCCCGGATCCATATTATATGAAGAGAAATATCGGCTAAGTCCAGGATCCATATATAATAACCTAATAATCGGCTAAGTCCCGGATCCATATTATATGAAGAGAAAAATCGGCTAAGTCCAGGATCCATATATAATAACCTAATAATCGGCTAAGTCCAGGATCCATATATAATAACCTAATAACAGGCTAAGTCCAGGATCCATATTATATGAAGAGAAAAATCGGCTAAGTCCGAGATTGGGTCTGTCAGACATACACTTTCAAGATACCACACAAGCAAGCAAGATGGCCTAGTGATGGAACCATATAATATGCAGAGAAAAATCGGCTAAGTCCGAGATTGGGTCTGTCGGAAATACACTATCAAGTTACCACACAAGCAAGCAAGATGGCCTAATGATGGATCCATATGATATGAAGAGAAAAATCGGCTAAGTCCAGGATCCATATAATATGAAGAGAAAAATCGGCTAAGTCCCAGATTGGGTCTGTCAGAAATACACTTCCAAGTTACCACACAAGCAAGCAAGATGGCCTAGTGATGGATCCATATGATATGAAGAGAAAAATCGGCTAAGTCCCAGATTGGGTCTGTCAGAAATACACTTCCAAGTTACCACACAAGCAAGCAAGATGGCCTAGTGATGGATCCATATGATATGAAGAGAAAAATCGGCTAAGTCCAGGATCCATATAATATGAAGAGAAAAATCGGCTAAGTCCCAGATTGGGTCTGTCAGAAATACACTTCCAAGTTACCACATGAGCAAGCAAGATGGCCTAGTGATGGATCCATATAATATGCAGAGAAAAATCGGCTAAGTCCCAGATTGGGTCTGTCAGAAAAACACTTCCAAGTTACCACATGAGCAAGCAAGTTACCACATGAAGAGAAAGCCGGCAAAGTCTGGGAATGTTACCACATGAACTGGAAAATGGGCAAAAACCTACCTTCACAGGGAACGTGAATAAGTAAGGCTGTAGACATCGGATCGACAAGCCAAAGACTGATATGGAAAGGAAATGAGTAGTACTAGCTTTCCTGAGAGTTGCAGAGCTTAGACTGCATATGAACGAAAGTTATTAAGCGTCAAAGTCAGAGAAGTTACCCAAAGGAACACAAGTTCCAACTTAGAGCATGTATACCGCCTAGACGGTAAGAGGTACGGCCAGGCTGAGGAATAAGGAAATGTTGGCCAACATGTTCCCTAACTATCCCCCGAAGACCGCAAAGCAATCCAACATCAACCAAGAAAGTTATAGCCCGATCAAGGAAACACCTACTTTGCACCGATATTGCACCAAATACATGTACCAAGCACCTTCGGTTGCATACCTGCAGGGGTTTACCATAGTAGGCCATGGAAGACCGATATACCGAACATAATCACTTTCTATCTCCTCGGGTGTTTGAGATAGCGCTTTGCGGTACAAGAACGAAAGTTAGACTTTATCTTGGTGCATCTTTTTGCCCAAGATCACAAGACCCTATCTACCAAGGCAAGAAAGTTGTGTGGGGACAAAATGTCCAAAAGTGCCCAAAGTGGCACACTTGAACCATATTTTCGAGAAAAACACAAGTGTGGGCCCGAGCTAGCAAGTTGAAATGTTCTGACCGTCAGTAGCCCTAGTTGAGGTGCACTTATCATTATATGAGGCCAACGTGCCAGCTAGTCTCTAAAGGGGCGATATGGGTGTTCCAAGGTTTGTACCCAATTGAGGAAAAAACAGGGTAAGGTACGGTGTACCGCGAATAACTCGGGCTATAGATGTCCGATCGATGAGTTTGGCATATGTATGGAAAGGTCTCGACGAGACCTAACTACCCTGAAAGTATGAAGGCAAAGACTTGAATGACCGGGAAGTTATTAAGTGCACAAGTGGTAAAGTTGCACCAAAGTCCATGTTACCCGAAGTGGTACATGAACACCCAATATTCGACCAAAACACAAGTTTAGAGACGAGCTAGCGAGCTACATTGTTCAGACCGTCAGTAGCCCGCATCAAGACACGCATTTCATTATATTGAGCCTAGCCGCTAGCTCGACTCGAAGTCGGTCATATGGTTGGTTGATGGTTTGGACCGACCACGTGGTGTACCAAGGTGATGTACCTTTCATGAATTAAAACTCTGGCTGTATGGCACTGAGCGACAAGCTAAGGTGTGATTTGAAATAGTCTTGAGTGGGACTATTTAGGAAAAATGCGAACAAAAAATCACAAAGTCCTTGGGCGAAGCTATTAGCGAAACATAGAGCAAATTGGTACCAAAAACTATGGAAATGGGACTTGAGTCAAAAATAACCGCAAGTTGGAGAAGAGATAGCAAGCTTGCGTAGAACAATTATATTTGGTGCATGGTATCACCAACAAAAAAGTATATGGGGCCAAGGTGCTGGCTGGCCTCCAAAGTGGAGATATGGGCGATCCAAAGTTTGTACCCAAGTACGAACAAGTATGGAAAAAACAGGGTAAGGTACCAAGTACCATTAATAACTTCGGCTGTAGATGGCCGAGCGAGGCAAACGGCTCACCGTTGGAAAGGTCTTGGGGAGACCTATCTACCCTGAAAGTTTCATGAGGCTGAGTTGAAAGACCACGGAGATATTAGGTGATGATGGTCCAATTCGGGGACCAAGTCGCAGGAAATGGCGCTTGACCAAAATCACCCTTGGAAGGTGAATACCGGCTTACCGGTAAGAGATAGCGACTTGGCGTAGAATATTCATAAGTTGGGCGTGTAGAGACGCAACTTTTATTATATGGGGCCAACCCGGTCAGGGTGCTCCAAGTCGGTCGTTTGGTTGGTTTATGGTTTGGGCCGACCACGTGGTGTGCCAAGTTGAGGTACCTTTCATGAATTATAACTTGGTCAGTTTGCCACCGAGCGACAAGCTGCGGTGTGTTTTGGAATGGTCTTGAGTGGGACTATCAAGGAAAAATACCAATCGAAAATCAGCTTGTCCATGGCCGAAGCTATTAGTGAAACATATAGCAAAATGGGTCCAAAAACGAATGAAATGGGAATTGGACCAAGAATAACGGCAAGTTGGAGAAGAGATAGCAAGTTGGCGTAGAATAATTATATTTGGTGCATGGCATGACCAACAAAAAAGTATATGGGGCCAAGGTGCTAGCTGGCCTCCAAAGTGGAGATATGGGCGATCCAAAGTTTGTACCCAAGTACGAACAAGTATGGAAAAAACAGGGTAAGGTACCAAGTACCATTAATAACTTCGGCTGTAGATGGCCGAGCGAGGCAAACGGCTCACCGTTGGAAAGGTCTTGGGGAGACCTATCTACCCTGAAAGTTTTATGAGGCTGAGTTGAAAGACCACGGAGATATTAGGTGATGATGGTCCAATTCGGGGACCAAGTCTCAGGAAATGGCACTTGACCAAAATCACCCTTGGAAGGTGAATACCGGCTTACCGGTAAGAGATAGCGACTTGGCGTAGAATATTCATAAGTTGGGCGTGTAGAGACGCAACTTTCATTATATGGGGGCAACCCGGTCAGGGTGCTCCAAGTCGGTCGTTTGGTCGGTATATGGTTTGGGCCGACCACATGGTGTACCAAGTTGAGGTATCTTTCATGAATTATAACTCGCTCAGTTTGCCACCGAGCGACAAGTTGCGGTGTGTTTTGGAATGGTCTTGAGTGGGACTATCAAGCAAAAATACAAACAGAATATCAGCTTGTCCATGGCCGAAGCTATTAGTGAAACATATAGCAAAATGGGTCCGAAAACGAATGAAATGGGACTTGGACCAAGAATAACGGCAAGTTAGAGAAGAGATAGCAAGTTGGCGTAGAACAATTATATTTAGTGCATGGTATGACCAAGAAAAAAGTATATGATGCAAAGGTGCTGGCTGGCCTCCAAAGTGGAGATATGGGCGATACAAAGTTTGTACCCAAGTATGGCAAAAACTGGTAGAGGTACCTTTCATGAATTACTGCTCAGGCTGTATGGCACTTAGCGGGACGCTTGGCTCTGGTATGGAATAGTCTTGAGTGGGACTATCAAGGAAAAATACGAACAAAAAATCACCATGTCCACGGACGAAGGTATTAGCGAAACTTAGAGCGAAATTGCGACCAAGTCGCTGGAAATGGCCCTTGGACCAAGTATACCGTCAAGGCGGTACGAGATAGCGAGTTGACGTAGAACATTTATAAGTTTGCCTACAAGAGACAAAAGTTTAGTTATATGGGGCCAACCCGCTCAGGGTTGTCCAAGTCGGTCATATGGCTGATCGAAATTTTCGACCAAGTACTGAGAAAACAGGGTAAGGTACCGTGTACCTCGAATAACTTCGGCTGTAGATGTCCGAGCGAGGCGAACGGCATAGCGTTGGAAAGGTCTTGAGGTGCTCTAGGCACCCTGAAAGTATGAGAAAGCTATCTGGAAAACTTGTGGAGATATTAGAGAAACATAGGGCCCAAAAGATACCAAGTCGCAGGAAATGGGCCCTCCATGAACACCCTAAAATCCCAATTACGGCTAAGTTGCAGGCCAGCTAGCGAAGTGAAATGTTCTAGGCATAACTAGAACACGTTAAGGCGCAACTTTTTGAATAAGAACTTTTTTCGATATCTGGTCCCCAAAGGGGGGATATGGGCGATCCAAGGATTTTTCCAAGTTTCGGTACTTTTTACGGTATCGCTCATAGCTCCGGCTGTAAGCAAGCAAATGACAATTTAAGACATGATTTGGAAAGGTATTGAGTAGTACTAACTTACGTTAGAACACAGCGAAGCGCTATCGGTTCATGGCAAGGCCGATATAAACAGTCAAAGATGAAAAATGTTGATAAAATGAACAAAAATTACCTTGGTACGCGAATAGCGGCCAGGGATGAAGAGGTACGAAGTTGGTGTAGAACAATTATAATTAGGGCTTGGTACGCTCTAAAAGTTTGCCGAAGACCGCAAAGCGCTCAGACCCATAGAAAGTGGCCATTTGGGCCGAACAGTGCATGCAAAGAGGTGAAAATGCAAAAATTGCACTTTGAGGGGCGATTTGCGGGGGGAAGGAGGGGTCGGAGGGCAAAATGTCCCTTGACCAAAAAGTTTTATCTCGTCGAGATCTACAACATTGCCGAAGACCGCAAAGCGCTAGCTCGCAATCGAAAAATCGAGAATTTGAAAATTTTCTAAGTCTTGGGCTCCCTAAGGAAAAGTTTCAAAAATCACGTTTGTCCCCTATTTTGAAGGGGAAGGAGTCGGTTCCGGGGCATGGTGTCTTCGGCAAAAAGTCTTATCTTTTTGCGTACTTTCGACTAGTTCAATAAAAATTTTTGACCCAAAATTTGTTCGGCGGACCCCTAGGTCGAAAAACCCGAAAAAAGTCGAAAAAAGTCGAAAATGTCGAAAAATGAGAAAACCTCATATTCGGACTCTACACGAGCCCCAGATATTGAAAAGTGAAATCCGCGGTCGATTTGGAACAAAAAATTTACCTAGGCAAAGTTGTATGGAGGTAGGGACCCCTGAGAAAAAAGTTTGGTCCCGAGGCTCCTTGGACCACCAAGTCCCTAGGTCGGACCAAAATCGGAAAAAATCCGACCAAAGTCGAAAGTGTCGAAAATTTTAAAAAACCCCTTTTGGGGCCCTATGGCCTCCCTAGATAATGAAAAGTGAGGTCCGCGGCCGATCCGGAAGAAAAACTTGACCTAGGGAAACTTGTATGACGGTGGGGACCCAAAAAAATTTCGATGAGTGTAGTTTAGACAGGCCGGAAAATGTATCGGTGGTCCGTATCAAGGGACGTCTTTTAGTTCCATGGGGTGGTGGTCGTCGAACAAAGTCGCCTAGGTCGACCACCAGAAAGACCAGTCGTGTTGTAATGGATGTTTTGACCACTTTACTAGGGAAACCTAGTAGGTCGAAGCAAATTTGGGGTTCGAGATGAGTTGGTGAAAGTTGGTCCAACCTAGGTGTGCTTGGTGGAGGTTGACCATGAAAGTAGAGCATGATGGGAATGACCATAACTTTGGTTCTAGATGTCGGATCGGTACACTTTCGGCAGTTTTGGAAAGGTGAAGGCCTGCTCTAGCTATGTTTCCTACCAAGCTGAGCGCCTACTAGTGACCCGGAGGAGGTATTAAGGGTCAAAGGCAAAAAGGGGTACCCTAAAGTGCGTGTGACCAAGAAAATGGGAAAAACGGTATCGCCTATAGCTCAGGCTGTATGGCTCGGATCGGAAAGCTTGGATATGCGTTGGAAAGGTCTTGATGAGCGCTAGCTATGTGTCCTACCAAGCGAAGCGCTAGGTGTTGAGCAAGTCGGTCATATTAGAGGGCAAAGGTGAAAAATGGTGGTTTAGAGGCGAAAATTCACCTTATGATCGAAAATAGCGGGCGAACGATAAGAGCTACGAACACGGCGTAGAACAATCATAAGTACGTTACCACAAGACCTAACTTTGGCCAATATAGAGCGAGAAGATCGGAGGTACCCATCAGGGTGATATGGCTGGTTCAAAGTTGGACCAAAACGAGACTTGAGAAATGGATTGAAACACGGTATCGCGAATAACTCAGGCTGTATGGAACGGATCGACAAGCTTAGATCAGTGTTGGAAAGGTCGAACCGAGCGCTAACTATAATCCCAAACAACCGAAGCGCTAAGTGTTGAGCAAAACTGAGTTATTAAGCGACAAAGTGGAAAAATAATACCAAAATGGCCAAAAATCACACAAGACCAAGAATACCGAGCAAGCGGTAAGAGATAGCGGGTTGACGTAGAATACTTATAAGTTTGCCTCTACGAGACCTAAAAGTCGTCCATAGAAAGCGAGAAGATCGGACCACTCTGGAAGGGTGATACGAGTGGTCAAAAATTAGCAAAAATGAAACATGGCTAAAATGGATTTGACTTGTGCACCATGTAGCTCCGGCTGTATGGCATGGATTGTAGAGCTAGGATATGTTTTGGAAAGGTAACACCCAGCGCTAGATACGACTAGAAGAAAGCAAAGCGCTAACTAGCATGATTTGGAAGTTATTAAGCGTCAAAGTCGAAAAATGTTACCAAAATTGAAACTCGAGTACATTGGGCCAAAAAGTACAAGTTGTGAAATTTGGACTTACGAGTAAAATACCGAGCAGGCGGTAAGAGATAGAGACTTGGTGTAGAACAATTATAAGTTGGGCATGTTATAACCTATATTTGGCCCGAACATAGTCTCGAGATCGGTGGTACCTAAAAGGGTGGTACAGGTGTTAGATGGTTTTCCCAGAGCATAAGCTCCACATGATATGGAAAACGGGAAACATCATAACTTCGGCTGTATGGCATGGAATGGAACGAACAAGGTATCGATGGAAAGAGAAAAGGTAGCGCTAACTATAATTCCTTCCAAGCAAAGCGCTAGCATGTGACCGTTTGGGTGTTATTGTGAGTCAAAGTCTGAAATTGTTACCACGAGAGGCGAAAATCCAACTAAGTCCATGAATACCGGGCTGGCGGTAAGAGATACGGCTTGGCCGTAGAACATTTATAAGTTGGCCAATACAAGACCTAAGTTTCGTCCATAGACGACAAGAAGATCGAAGATACGTGAAGGTGAGATATGGGCGTCCCAAAGTGGGCCTTTGAAAAAGTGACAAACTTCCCTTATAACAGCATACACCAAATATCTCTGGCTCTATGGCACCGAATAAGAAGTTGAGCTCAGCGATAGAAAGGTGATAGGCAGCGCTAAATATCATACGAACAGAGTGAAGCGCTAAAGGGAAAGGATCTTGGTGATATAAGGTGACAAAGTCGAGAAAAGTTGCCTCAAAATCATGAAAAATGTGATAAAATGGCTAAGTCCCGGGTGCCTTAAGGGCAGGTTAATCGAATGTACCGAGCTGGCGGTACGAGATAGAGACTTGGTGTAGAACAATTATATGTTTGGCATGGCAAGACCTACATTCGGTCAATACAAAGTGAGAAGATCAAAGATACCCGCAAGGGTGATATTGGTGTCCAAAGGAAAAAAGCACTAAGTCAAGAAGTCAGTATGCGATGAAACACGGACCAAGAGTACCAAGCAATTGGTGCAAGTTAGAGCCTTAATGGTTCAAGATAGAGACTTGGTGTAGAACAATTATAAGTTTGGCATAGCAAGACCTACATTTGGTCAATACATGGTGCGAAGATCAAAGATACCCGTAAGGGTGATATTGGTGTCCAAAGGTAAAAAACACTAAGTCTTGGGAAACTTATATGAAGAAAAAGGACCCTGATGGGTCATATGGAATTGATCGAAAAATCGGCTAAGTCCCAAAATGGGGATGTCAGAACTACACTCATATGTTACCACATGAAGCAAGGCAAACTTATATGAAGGAAAGGACCCTGATGGGTCATATGGTATTTTACGAAAAATCGGCTAAGTCCCAAAATGGGGATGTCAGAACTACACTCAAATGTTACCACACCAAGCAAGGCAAACTTATATGAAGCAAAGGACCCTGATGGGTCATATGGTATTTTACGAAAAATCGGCTAAGTCCCAAAATGGGGATGTCAGAACTACACTCAAATGTTACCACACCAAGCAAGGCAAACTTATATGAAGCAAAGGACCCTGATGGGTCATATGGTATTTTACGAAAAATCGGCTAAGTCCCAAAATGGGGATGTCAGAACTACACTCAAATGTTACCATACCAAGCAAGGCAAACTTATATGAAGCAAAGGACCCTGATGGGTCATATGGTATTTTACGAAAAATCGGCTAAGTCCCAAAATGGGGATGTCAGAACTACACTCAAATGTTACCACACCAAGCAAGGCAAACTTATATGAAGCAAAGGACCCTGATGGGTCATATGGTATTTTACGAAAAATCGGCTAAGTCCCAAAATGGGGATGTCAGAACTACACTCAAATGTTACCACACCAAGCAAGGCAAACTTATATGAAGCAAAGGACCCTGATGGGTCATATGGTATTTTACGAAAAATCGGCTAAGTCCCAAAATGGGGATGTCAGAACTACACTCAAATGTTACCACACCAAGCAAGGCAAACTTATATGAAGCAAAGGACCCTGATGGGTCATATGGTATTTTACGAAAAATCGGCTAAGTCCCAAAATGGGGATGTCAGAACTACACTCAAATGTTACCACACCAAGCAAGGCAAACTTATATGAAGCAAAGGACCCTGATGGGTCATATGGTATTTTACGAAAAATCGGCTAAGTCCCAAAATGGGGATGTCAGAACTACACTCAAATGTTACCACACCAAGCAAGGCAAACTTATATGAAGGAAAGGACCCTGATGGGTCATATGGTATTTTACGAAAAATCGGCTAAGTCCCAAAATGATGATGTCAGAACTACACTCAAATGTTACCACACCAAGCAAGGCAAACTTATATGAAGGAAAGGACCCTGATGGGTCATATGGTATTTTACGAAAAATCGGCTTAGGTGAACCCTAAGAAGAAACACGGACCAAGTCAGATGGCCTAAGTCAAGAGTGCAAGTGACCTAGGCAAAGTTGTATGACGGTGAGGACCCTGAAAAATCTGGTTAGTGTAGTTTAGACAGGGGAGGTTTTTGGGTCGGCTGAACCTCCTTATTTTGGGTTTTGACCTCCTCAAGAAGCTACACCTAGGCAAACTGCCTAGGGTGAAAGTGCGAAGACCAATCGAATAGTAAGACAAGTTTTGACCGATCGCCCTAGGCAAGCTTGTATGAAGAAAGGGACCCTATGGGTCATATGGAAATACATGAAAAATCGGCTAAGTCCCAAAATTGGGATGTCTGAACTACACTAAAAAGTTACCACATCAAGCAAGGCAAAGTACCTAGGTGAACCCTAAGAAGAAACACGGACTAAGTCAGATGGCCTAAGTCAAGAGTACAAGTGACCTAGGCAAAGTTGTATGGCGCTGAGGACCCTGAAAAATCGGGTTAGTGTAGTTCAGACAGGGGAGGTTTTTGGGTCGGCTGAACCTCCTTATTTTGGGTTTTGACCTCCTCAAGAAGCTACACCTAGGCAAACTGCCTAGGGTGAAAGTGCGAAGACCAATCGAATAGTAAGACAAGTTTTGACCGATCGCCCTAGGCAAGCTTGTATGAAGAAAGGGACCCTATGGGTCATATGGAAATACATGAAAAATCGGCTAAGTCCCAAAATTGGGATGTCTGAACTACACTAAAAAGTTACCACATCAAGCAAGGCAAAGTACCTAGGTGAACCCTAAGAAGAAACACGGACCAAGTCAGATGGCCTAAGTCAAGAGTACAAGTGACCTAGGCAAAGTTGTATGGCGCTGAGGACCCTGAAAAATCGGGTTAGTGTAGTTCAGACAGGGGAGGTTTTTGGGTCGGCTGAACCTCCTTATTTTGGGTTTTGACCTCCTCAAGAAGCTACACCTAGGCAAACTGCCTAGGGTGAAAGTGCGAAGACCAATCGAATAGTAAGACAAGTTTTGACCGATCGCCCTAGGCAAGCTTGTATGAAGAAAGGGACCCTTAGGGTCATATGGAAATTCATGAAAAATCGGCTAAGTCCCAAAATTGGGATGTCAGAACTACACTAAAAAGTTACCACATCAAGCAAGGCAAAGTACCTAGGTGAACCCTAGGAAGAAACACGGACCAAGTCAGATGGCCTAAGTCAAGAGTATAAGTGACCTAGGCAAAGTTGTATGGCGCTGAGGACCCTGAAAAATCGGGTTAGTGTAGTTAAGACAGGGGAGGTTTCAGGGTCGGCCAGACCTCCTTATTTCGGGTTTTGGCCTCCTCAAGAAGACAGACCTAGGCGAATTGCCTAGGGTGAAACTGCGAAGACCAATCGAATAGTAAGACAAGTTTTGACCGATCGCCCTAGGCAAGCTTGTATGAAGAAAGGGACCCTATGGGTCATATGGAAATTCATGAAAAATCGGCTAAGTCCCAAAATTGGGATGTCAGAACTACACTATAAAGTTACCACATTAGCAAGGCAGACTTGTATGAAGAACGGGACCCAGGTGAAAGTAGCAAATATCCCAAACCGAACATGAATATTATACACACAAGAGTACGAACATAAAGGAACACGGACCAAGCGTGCCGAGAGAATCGGTACTATAGAGCCCTCGTGGTTCTACACAAAGACTTTATGTTAGGGGTTCAAGCCCCATAGTACTCAAACGGTGACAGTAGCAAATATCCCAAACCGAACATGAATATTATACACACAAGAGTACGAACATAAAGGAACACGGACCAAGCGTGCCGAGAGAATCGGTACTATAGAGCCCTCGTGGTTCTACACAAAGACTTTATGTTAGGGGTTCAAGCCCCATAGTACTCAAACGGTGACAGTAGCAAATATCCAAAAACGAACTGGAATTTACATTCTGTTGGTCATGCGGTCGTCCAAAGGGGTCTAGTATCCTGGGATGACAAGCATCACGGGCACAGTCTCGTATCAAAACAGTCGAAGAGGCCCGCGAAAGCTTGCTTTCCATGGCTATGCGATGCACAAATTGAGTTTCTCCGTAGTTATACACAGCGCACAGGTGAAAGTAGCAAATATCCCAAATCGAACATGAATTTTATACACACAAGAGTACAAACATAAAGGAACACGGACCAAGCGTACCGAGAGAATCGGTACTAGAGCCCTTGTGGTTCTACATTGAGAGCCCTCGTGGTTCTACATAGATACTTTATGTTAGGGGTTCCAACCCCATAGTACTAGAACGGTGGAAGTAGCAAATAAACCGAACGTGGAATTTACTTTCTGATGGTCATGCGGTCGTCCAAAGGGGTCTAGTATCCTGGGATGACAAGCATCACGGGCACAGCTCGTATCAAAACAGTCGAAGAGGCCCGCGAAAGCTTGCTTTCCATGGCTATGCGATGCACAAATTGAGTTTACTCACCGTAGTATAAAACGAACGAACCGAACCTATCCGAGTAGGGATAATGGGCGCAGTAACATACTTCTGTGACCCAGCGAGAGTTGAACGAGGTGACATGAACTGTCAGTGGCTTATATCAGATGGGATACATACATGAGATTGCTTTCAAATCTACACTCGAAAACCTAACCAAGTAAAAGCGAACGTGGGGAGGATTCGAAACTGGTAACGAAATCTTAAGCTGGAAAGAGTCATCACTATGGATACATATTATGCGAAACCAATCAAGTGCTCATTACTGATCCAAAACCGAAGAGCACTAGTGAACACCTTAATCTCACCCTAGTTCACATCCAAGTGATCGACCACGTGTGTGAAGCAAAGACCAATCGAATTCCTCAATGGACCGAACACTATGAACAAATGGCCAAAAACGTTATAACTATCCAAACATACTACTATCTAGCGAAAGTCATCACGATGGAACCATACCATGATCTTTAACCTATAGCGCTCACCATATTCCTACCCAGAGTGCAAGTGAACAGATTGCCCACCCTTACCCAGTTCACAACCACGTGATCGACTAACATACCGAGGTTACCACAAGTCAAAGTTATACGTTTACAAGCGCAAGACCAATCGAAAACCCCGAAAGCAATCTCGACCCAAAATGTATTATCCGTGAGTGTAGTCGAGTCTCGTACTCGTCATCTGTAATCGTCGGATAGAATATCCAGTACACGGTTGTCTTTCCAAATGAAATCTACATACAGAACTCGCTCTTGGCAAATGGGTGGCAATGGCGCAATCAGGAGCGAGTTCCCGTCCGGGTGCCAAGTGATTGGCAAATGTCTGGGGGAAAGCAACCATATATTGATTTGTCTGTTAGTGTACTGGGTGTTTGAGGTATGTAGTATCCACGCTTGGTTGGGTGTGTCAGAGGACCATGGATGCGTTCACAACCCCAATTGGGGTACATCGGGAATGATTTTGTGGAACCGATGTGCCCGGCACACACTAAGTTTTGTTGCAAGTTAATAGTGTGCCATGTCCGGGGGGGTTGTGATTAAACTCTGGTGAATTGCGTACTGTGGTGATTGGGGTATGAAAGCCCCGCAGTTGCAATGATCGGACGCGCCTAGCGTGTCCTTTAGTTGATGGTAGGGAAATGAAGGCCCTTGTCAGCTCACCTAAGTATTCATGGAAGTTTGGCATAAGGTCGCTGTGGTAGGGGTATGAAGGCCCCGTCAGCGCATGCACAATCGGGCGCACGTGCGCTTAGCGGAGTCGAATGCCGCTCAAGTGCCTGTCCGGTGCATCGGGTGTGTGTGATACGAGGGCAATGAGGTTCGCACGGGGGCTCGCCTCCCGTGTGCTACCGGACTTGACAACATATAGAACGTGGTGTTTGCTCCTCCGGGTGCAATGGGACAATGAACATTCGAACGCAAAGTCGGAATTCTGGTTGATCCTACCAGTAATATACGCTCGTCTCAAAGGTTAAGCCATGCATGTCTAAGTACAAACAGATTTAATGTGAAACCGCATAAGGCTCAGTATAACAGCTATAATTTACGAGATCATCAACCTAGTTACTTGGATAACTGTGGAAAATCTAGAGCTAATACATGCAACATGCCAGGACCCTCGCGGGAACTGGTGCACTTATTAGTCAAACCAATCGCGGGTTCTCCGTGTCATTGAGTTGAAGTCTGGATAATGATGCTGATCGTATGGTCTCGCACCGACGACAGATCTCGCAAATATCTGCCCTATCAACTATGGATGGTAGTATAGAGGACTACCATGGTTGCAACGGGTAACGGGGAATCAGGGTTCGATTCCGGAGAGGGAGCCTGAGAAATGGCTACCACATCCAAGGAAGGCAGCAGGCGCGTAAATTACCCAATCCCGGGACGGGGAGGTAGTGACGAGAAATAACAATATGAAACTCTTTAATGATGTTTCATAATTGGAATGAGTAGAGCATAAATCCTTCTACGAGGATCAAGTGGAGGGCAAGTCTGGTGCCAGCAGCCGCGGTAATTCCAGCTCCACTAGCGTATATTAAAATTGTTGCGGTTAAAACGTTCGAAGTTGATACTTGTCCAACACAGTCCGGCTCCGCCGACCCGGTCAACCCGTGGTCGGTGGGCCAAGTCGGAATCTGGTTGCGACTCAATGGTGTGGTAGGGCACCAAGTCTGTGTCATGGTGTGCCCTTCAACGGGTGCAAGTGTAACATAGAGCTCGACCGCTCACGTTTACCTTGAACAAATTAGAGTGCTTAAAGCAGGGTGCCCAAACGCCCTAGAATAATCTTGCATGGAATAATGGAATACGACCTTGGTCTAATCTTTCATTGGTTTGTACTCAGACCGGAGGTAATGATTAACAGAAGTAGTTGGGGACACTAGTATTACGGCGCGAGAGGTGAAATTCGTAGACCGTCGTAAGACTAACTAAAGCGAAGGCATTTGTCAAGGATGCTTTCTTTAATCAAGAACGAAAGTTAGAGGATCGAAGGCGATTAGATACCGCCCTAGTTCTAACCGTAAACGATGCCAACTAGCAATTGGGAGACGCTACAACCAGGTGCTCTCAGTAGCTTCCGGGAAACCAAAGTCAGGTTCCGGGGGAAGTATGGTTGCAAAGTTGAAACTTAAAGGAATTGACGGAAGGGCACCACAATGAAATGGAGCTTGCGGTTCAATTTGACTCAACACGGGAAAACTTACCAGGTCCGAACTTATGGAGGTGAGACAGATTAATAGCTCTTTCTCAAATTTAAGGGTAGTGGTGCATGGCCGTTCTTAGTTCGTGGATTGATTTGTCTGGTTAATTCCGATAACGAACGTGACTCACATATGCTAACTAGAACGCAGTCAGCGTTAATGCGTCGATGCCGATTGGAACGGGTTAGGACCTTTCGGTGGAGTATGACCTGACACCTTCGCTGTTCGTGTGCGCAAGTGCACTTACGGTACGCTGCTTAGCAGGACAATTTGTGTTTAGCAAAATGAGATCGAGCGATAACAGGTCCGTGATGCCCTTAGATGTTCTGGGCTACACGCGTGCTACAATGTGGGTAGCAGCGTGTCTCCTATTCCGAGAGGAACGGGAAATCACTCAAATACTCACTTAGTAGGGATTATGGATTGCAATGGTCCATATGAACTCGGAACTTCTAGTAAGTGCTGGTCATCAGCCAGCGTTGAATACGTCCCTGCCCTTTGTACACACCGCCCGTCGCTACTACCGATGGATTATTTAGTGAGGTCTTTGGAGATGATCGTTCGCTGGATCCTCGTGAACCGCGTCTGCTTTATCGAAGTTGACCGAACTTGATGATTTAGAGGAAGTAAAAGTCGTAACAAGGTTTCCGTAGGTGAACCTGCGGAAGGATCATTAGTGGCCAAGTGATCCTTCCAGAAGTCCGAACCTGCGGGTTGAGACTTCGGCACAAGTTGCCATATGATAATTGACGAAACACTATAGAAGTCCGAACCTGCGGGTTGAGACTTAGGCACAAGTTGCCATATGAACATTGACGAAACACTATGAAGTCCGAACCTGCGGGTTGAGACTTAGGCACAAGTTGCCTTATACATGACTTCGAACAAATACACAAGTCCGAACCTGCGGGTTGAGACTTAGGCACAAGTTGCCTTATACATGACTTCGAACAAATACACAAGTCCGAACCTGCGGGTTGAGACTTAGGCACAAGTTGCCATATGAAAGTTGACGAAACACTAACAAGTCCGAACCTGCGGGTTGAGACTTAGGCACACGTTGCCTTATACATGACTTCGAACAAATACACAAGTCCGAACCTGCGGGTTGAGACTTAGGCACAAGTTGCCTTATACATACATTGGCCAAATAAACAGAAGTCCGAACCTGCGGGTTGAGACTTAGGCACAAGTTGCCATATTATATTCGATCAAACACTAAGTAGTCCGAACCTGCGGGTTGAGACTCAAGACCGTAACAAGATGTCACTATACAAGTCCGAACCTAAGGGTTGAGACTTAATGCGATCTAGATACCAAGTTGACATCCAATACCTGTTGAGCAAAACCAAAGATTCCCTGTTCTCGAATGATTACACTATATAACAGGGAATCTTGAAGAAATCAAGCAAGCGTGAAACAAAGTCATCACTTGGGCATGCTCGATAGCCAACCACATGACCTTAACCTAAGAGAGCATGCAAACCACATGATACCTATAAACGATTAACCCGCCCTAGTTCAATCGTTCACCAAGTGATGACTTCAGTATGGCTAAGAGAAAAACTTTTAAATGGGAAAAACTCTAAGTCCGAACCTCCGGGTTGAGACTTCCGCGTCGGAGGTGGGCGCACCTCCTATCCGAAAGATGGTGAATCAGGGGTGTTCGATCAGCAATGGTCGGATGCCCCGTCGTAGTCCAACTATGACAATCAAAGTCAAGACCTCCGGGTTGAGACTTTCCGCGAGTACAAGCATAAAGGAACACGGACCAAGCCGTACCGAGAGAATCGGTACTAGAGCCCTCGTGGTTCTACATTGAGAGAGCCCTCGTGGTTCTCATTAGGGGCTTTATGCAAGTCGTACTCAATACTGTGGTGTGAAGTATAAAGTATAGTCCTCCCCTGGTCCACACTGCTTCGGCGGTCCTGGGTAAGATAGTTAGTTCTAGCTTGCCCTATGTGGAAGAGGACTCAATACCCTACCTGTTGAGCTTGAAACAAAGTCATCACTTGGGCATGCTCATATTGCCATACACAATTACATTATATTCGAATGAGCATGCAAGCGACCCTATATAGACCGAACCAAAACGATAGATACCGCCGTAGTTCACCCCCACCAAGTGATGACTTCAGTATGGCTAGTGTGTGAAGTATAAAGTATAGTCCTCCCCTGGTCCACACTGCTTCGGCGGTCCTGGGTAAGATAGTTAGTTCTAGCTTGCCCTATGTGGAAGAGGACACAATACTTAATACTTAGAGTACAAGCATAAAGGAACACGGACCAAGCCGTACCGAGAGAATCGGTACTAGAGCCCTCGCGGTTCTACATTGTGAGCCCTCGTGGTTCAAACTAGATACTTTATGCAAGGCGTACTCAAAACTGTGGTGTGAAGTATAAAGTATAGTCCTCATCTGGTCCACGCTGCTTCGGCGGTCCTGGGTAAGATAGTTCATTCTAGCTTGCCCTATGTGGAAGAGGACACAATACTTAATACTGTGGTGTAATGGACAAAGTATAGTCCTCCACTGGTCCACGCTGCTCCGGCGGTCCTGGGTAAGATAGTTCATTCTAGCTTGCCCTATGTGGAAGAGGACTCAATACCCTACCTGTTGAGCTTGAAACAAAGTCATCACTTGGGCATGCTCATATTGCCATACAATATTCCATTATCTACTAATGAGCATGCAGCTATATGATTATAACCTGTAAACGATTACCCCGCCGTAGTTCAGCGCTTCAACCAAGTGAAGACTTCAGTATGGCTAGTGTGTGAAGTATAAAGTATAGTCCTCCCCTGGTCCACACTGCTTCGGCGGTCCTGGGTAAGATAGTTAGTTCTAGCTTGCCCTATGGTGGAAGAGGACACCATACTTAATACTGTGGTGTAATGAACAAAGTATAGTCCTCCACTGGTCCACGCTGCTTTGCAGTCCTGGGTAAGATAGTTAATTCTAGCTTGCCCTATGTGGAAGAGGGCATACAAGACAAAGTATAGTTCTCCCCTGGTCCACGCTGCTTCGGCGGTCCTGGGTAAGATAGTTAATTCTAGCTTGCCCTATGTGGAAGAGAGCATACATGAACCAAGAACGAAGGTTATGATCGAGGAATGATTCGACAACTAACCGATGGTATGAAATGTGAAGAATTCAAGCAAGCACACAATCAAGTCATCACTTGGGCATGCTCGATAGCCAACCTCATGACATTAACCTAGTAGAGCATGCGAAAACCAATATATATGTAAACGATGCCCCTCCCTAGTTCAGCGCTTCAACCAAGTGATGACTTCAGAATGGCTAAATCAAATCGGTTCAAAACATACCATCGGTACCCTATTGAAACACACAAGTCGATATCAAACCTCATGATTGTGTAGTCCTCCACTGGTCCACGCCGCTTCGGCGGTCCTGGGTAAGATAGTTCATTCTAGCTTGCCCTATGTGGAAGAGGGCACATTACTCAATACTGTGGTGTTATGAACAAAGTATAGTCCTCCACTGGTCCACGCTGCTCCGGCGGTCCTGGGTAAGATAGTTAATTCTAGCTTGCCCTATGTGGAAGAGGGCATACAAGACAAAGTATAGTTCTCCCCTGGTCCACGCTGCTTCGGCGGTCCTGGGTAAGATAGTTAATTCTAGCTTGCCCTATGTGGAAGAGAGCATACATGAACCAAGAACGAAGGTTATGATCGAGGAATGATTCGACAACTAACCGATGGTATGAAATGTGAAGAATTCAAGCAAGCACACAATCAAGTCATCACTTGGGCATGCTCGATAGCCAACCTCATGACATTAACCTAGTAGAGCATGCGAAAACCAATATATATGTAAACGATGCCTCCCTAGTTCAGCGCTTCAACCAAGTGATGACTTCAGAATGGCTAAATCAAATCGGTTCAAACCATACCATCGGTATCCTATTGAAACACCCAAGTCGATATCAAACCTCATGATTGTGTAGTCCTCCACTGGTCCACGCCGCTTCGGCCGTCCTGGGTAAAATGGAACATTCCAGCTTGCCCTATGTGGAAGAGGGCACATTACTCAATACTGTGGTGTGAAGTATAGAGTTCAGTTCTCCCCTGGTCCACGCTGCTTCGGCGGTCCTGGGTAAGATAGTTCATTCTAGCTTGCCCTATGTGGAAGAGGACACTTCATACTTCGTCTCTAAGCGGCGGCTTGACTCCTCCCTAAGGGGAACGGGTTTACGCGCACAGCGGCGGCTTACGCACTATGGCAGTCATGGATGCCTTACGTTTCTATGAAAAGTGTGTTCCTCCCCTGGTCCACGCTGCTTCGGCAGTCCTGGGTAAGATAGTTAGTTCTAGCTTGCCCTATGTGGAAGAGGACACGTAGACTTACTGTGGTGTGAAGTATAAAGTTCAGTTCTCCCCTGGTCCACGCCGCTTCGGCCGTCCTGGGTAAAATGGATTCATCCAGCTTGCCCTATGTGGAATGAGGACACTTTATGCTTCGTCTCTAAGCGGCGGCTTGCTCCTCCCTACGGGGAACGGGTATACGCGCACAGCGGCGGCTTACGTTATGGCAGTCATGGATGCCTTACGTTTCCATGAAAAGTGTGTTCCTCCCCTGGTCCACGCTGCTTCGGCAGTCCTGGGTAAGATAGTTAGTTCTAGCTTGCCCTATGTGGAAGAGGACACGTAGACTTACTGTGGTGTGAAGTATAAGGTTCAGTTCTCCCCTGGTCCACGCCGCTTCGGCCGTCCTGGGTAAAATGGATTCATCCAGCTTGCCCTATGTGGAATGAGGACACTTTATGCTTCGTCTCTAAGCGGC
>NW_026525133.1:160000-190000 GCF_943734705.1 Anopheles coustani | reverse complement strand
TGCTGGCTTGGTGATTAAACACTTGATATTCCATCTTCGGATGAATTTCGGGTGTCACCTGTTGCCTAAGACCACTTGCATGTTTAGCTCGCCGTGGGGTAGCAAGCGTTGTGATCTAATGGCCTTACCGGGCAAACACTTTCGGTTCGTCAAGGACTTGGAGTGCCGGGACGGGTTGGCGGATCCATCACTCTGAGTATGCCGGGTTGATACTTGGGGTTGGTTTGGTTTTGGTGACCCAATACTAGATGTACCATCTCGGTGGTATGTCAGTATCACCTATACTCCAGACCACTTGCATGGTTAGCAAGCGTTGTGATCTAATGGCCCAACCGGGCAAACACTTTGGGTTCGCAAGGACTTAGAGTGCCGGGACGGGTTGGCGGATCCAACACTCTGGGTACCTCCGGGTACTTGGGGTTGGTTGAGGACTTGGTGAACAAACACTTGATATACACTCTCCGGATGTACTTCGGGTGTCACCTGTTGTCCGAGACCACTTGCATGGTTAGCAAGCGTTGTGATTCAATGGCCCTACCGGGCAAACACTTTGGGTTCGCAAGGACTTGGAGTGCCGGGACGGGTTGGCGGATCCAACACTCTGGGTACCTCCGGGTACTTGGGGTTGGTTGAGGACTTGGTGAACAAACACTTGTTGTACACTCTCCGGATGTACTTCGGGTGTCACCTGTTGTCCGAGGCCACTTGCATGGTAGCAAGCGTTGTGATACAATGGCCCTACCGGGCAAACACTTTGGGTTCGCAAGGACTTGGAGTGCCGGGACGGGTTTGCGGATCCAACACTCTGGGTACCTCCGGGTACTTGGGGTTGGTTGAGGACTTGGTGAACAAACACTTGATATACACTCTTCGGATGTACTTCGGGTATCGCCTGTTGTCCGAGACCACTTGCATGGTTAGCAAGCGTTGTGGTCTAATGGCCCTACCGGGCAAACACTTTGGGTTCGCGAGGACTTAGAGTGCTGGTAGTGGTTGGCGGACCCAACACTCTGGGTACCTCCGGGTACTTGGGGTTGGTTGAGGACTTGGTGAACAAACACTTGTTGTACACTCTCCGGATGTACTTCGGGTGTCACCTGTTGTCCGAGACCACTTGCATGGTTAGCAAGCGTTGTGGTCTAATGGCCCTACCGGGCAAACACTTTATGTTCGCGAGGACTTGGAGTGCTGGTAGTGGTTGGCGGACCCAACACTCTGGGTACCTCCGGGTACTTGGGGTTGGTTGAGAACTTGGTGAAGATACCCCTGTCACCTTGTTCGAGGCCACTTGCATGGTCGCAAGCGTTGTGATACAATGGCCCTACCGGGCAAACACTTTGGGTTCGCAAGGACTTGGAGTGCCGGGACGGGTTTGCGGATCCAACACTCTGGGTACCTCCGGGTACTTGGGGTTGGTTGAGGACTTGGTGAACAAACACTTGATATACACTCTCCGGGTGTACTTCGGGTGTCACCTGTTGTCCGAGGCCACTTGCATGGTTAGCAAGCGTTGTGGTCTAATGGCCCTACCGGGCAAACACTTTGGGTTCGCGAGGACTTGGAGTGCTGGTAGTGGTTGGCGGATCCAACACTCTGGGTACCTCCGGGTACTTGGGGTTGGTTGAGGACTTGGTGAGCAAACACTTGATATACGTTCTTCGGATGTACTTCGGGTGTCACCTGTTGTCCGAGGCCACTTGCATGGTCAACGGTTGAGGTGGTAATGGCGGATCGGTGCTGTAGGGTGCCGGCCTGTTGGCTGCCTTGGCCGGGTTGGTTGGTTAACACTTGATTGAGCTTGCACCCGAGGGTAATGGCACTTGAAGGTGGGTACCGGCCAACTGACCTGGTGTGTTGGTTGGTTGGTGAACACTTGGCGGTACTTGCACTTGGCTGTGCTTGGACTTGAAGGTGGGATCTGGCTGGCCTAGGCCATTGGTGGTTGGTTGGTTGGTTAGTCCTTAGCTGGGCTGGCTGGCTGGCTGGCCATCGGTGGTGTGGTGTGGTGTGGTGTGTGGAGTCGAGCATCGCGCGCCGTTGCCTTCTTCGGAGTGTTGTGGGTACGCAAGTGCTTGCAGTGCAAAGAGGTTGGTGATGGAGTGACATTGCCTTCACCATGGAGTTGCGGGTACTTAGGTACTTGCAAGGAGATGGTGGTATGGTGGTGTTGCATGTGTGGTGTTCGATTAGAAAGATATAATTTCTAAGTCCGGATTAGTGCTGTCAGTGGGGCCGCCGCTAACAGGTCCTGCACGGCCACCGTGGGGCTTGACTTGGCGCTATTCCGGACTTGGGGCGATCACGATGTCCCCGTGCGGGACTTAGAAGATGGAAGAACACAAGTACCCTTATCCCATGACTTGTGAGCGATTGGCATACGTTACCACATGAAGAGAAAAATTGGCTAAGTCCCGGATCCATATTATATGAAGAGAAAAATCGGCTAAGTCCCGGATCCATATTATATGAAGAGAAAAATTGGCTAAGTCCCGGATCCATATTATATGAAGAGAAATATCGGCTAAGTCCAGGATCCATATATAATAACCTAATAATCGGCTAAGTCCCGGATCCATATTATATGAAGAGAAAAATCGGCTAAGTCCAGGATCCATATATAATAACCTAATAATCGGCTAAGTCCAGGATCCATATATAATAACCTAATAACAGGCTAAGTCCAGGATCCATATTATATGAAGAGAAAAATCGGCTAAGTCCGAGATTGGGTCTGTCAGACATACACTTTCAAGATACCACACAAGCAAGCAAGATGGCCTAGTGATGGAACCATATAATATGCAGAGAAAAATCGGCTAAGTCCGAGATTGGGTCTGTCGGAAATACACTATCAAGTTACCACACAAGCAAGCAAGATGGCCTAATGATGGATCCATATGATATGAAGAGAAAAATCGGCTAAGTCCAGGATCCATATAATATGAAGAGAAAAATCGGCTAAGTCCCAGATTGGGTCTGTCAGAAATACACTTCCAAGTTACCACACAAGCAAGCAAGATGGCCTAGTGATGGATCCATATGATATGAAGAGAAAAATCGGCTAAGTCCCAGATTGGGTCTGTCAGAAATACACTTCCAAGTTACCACACAAGCAAGCAAGATGGCCTAGTGATGGATCCATATGATATGAAGAGAAAAATCGGCTAAGTCCAGGATCCATATAATATGAAGAGAAAAATCGGTTAAGTCCCAGATTGGGTCTGTCAGAAATACACTTCCAAGTTACCACATGAGCAAGCAAGATGGCCTAGTGATGGATCCATATAATATGCAGAGAAAAATCGGCTAAGTCCCAGATTGGGTCTGTCAGAAATACACTTCCAAGTTACCACATGAGCAAGCAAGTTACCACATGAAGAGAAAGCCGGCAAAGTCTGGGAATGTTACCACATGAACTGGAAAATGGGCAAAAACCTACCTTCACAGGGAACGTGAATAAGTAAGGCTGTAGACATCGGATCGACAAGCCAAAGACTGATATGGAAAGGAAATGAGTAGTACTAGCTTTCCTGAGAGTTGCAGAGCTTAGACTGCATATGAACGAAAGTTATTAAGCGTCAAAGTCAGAGAAGTTACCCAAAGGAACACAAGTTCCAACTTAGAGCATGTATACCGCCTAGACGGTAAGAGGTACGGCCAGGCTGAGGAATAAGGAAATGTTGGCCAACATGTTCCCTAACTATCCCCCGAAGACCGCAAAGCAATCCAACATCAACCAAGAAAGTTATAGCCCGATCAAGGAAACACCTACTTTGCACCGATATTGCACCAAATACATGTACCAAGCACCTTCGGTTGCATACCTGCAGGGGTTTACCATAGTAGGCCATGGAAGACCGATATACCGAACATAATCACTTTCTATCTCCTCGGGTGTTTGAGATAGCGCTTTGCGGTACAAGAACGAAAGTTAGACTTTATCTTGGTGCATCTTTTTGCCCAAGATCACAAGACCCTATCTACCAAGGCAAGAAAGTTGTGTGGGGACAAAATGTCCAAAAGTGCCCAAAGTGGCACACTTGAACCATATTTTCGAGAAAAACACAAGTGTGGGCCCGAGCTAGCAAGTTGAAATGTTCTGACCGTCAGTAGCCCTAGTTGAGGTGCACTTATCATTATATGAGGCCAACGTGCCAGCTAGTCTCTAAAGGGGCGATATGGGTGTTCCAAGGTTTGTACCCAATTGAGGAAAAAACAGGGTAAGGTACGGTGTACCGCGAATAACTCGGGCTATAGATGTCCGATCGATGAGTTTGGCATATGTATGGAAAGGTCTCGACGAGACCTAACTACCCTGAAAGTATGAAGGCAAAGACTTGAATGACCGGGAAGTTATTAAGTGCACAAGTGGTAAAGTTGCACCAAAGTCCATGTTACCCGAAGTGGTACATGAACACCCAATATTCGACCAAAACACAAGTTTAGAGACGAGCTAGCGAGCTACATTGTTCAGACCGTCAGTAGCCCGCATCAAGACACGCATTTCATTATATTGAGCCTAGCCGCTAGCTCGACTCGAAGTCGGTCATATGGTTGGTTGATGGTTTGGACCGACCACGTGGTGTACCAAGGTGATGTACCTTTCATGAATTAAAACTCTGGCTGTATGGCACTGAGCGACAAGCTAAGGTGTGATTTGGAATAGTCTTGAGTGGGACTATTTAGGAAAAATGCGAACAAAAAATCACAAAGTCCTTGGGCGAAGCTATTAGCGAAACATAGAGCAAATTGGTACCAAAAACTATGGAAATGGGACTTGAGTCAAAAATAACCGCAAGTTGGAGAAGAGATAGCAAGCTTGCGTAGAACAATTATATTTGGTGCATGGTATCACCAACAAAAAAGTATATGGGGCCAAGGTGCTGGCTGGCCTCCAAAGTGGAGATATGGGCGATCCAAAGTTTGTACCCAAGTACGAACAAGTATGGAAAAAACAGGGTAAGGTACCAAGTACCATTAATAACTTCGGCTGTAGATGGCCGAGCGAGGCAAACGGCTCACCGTTGGAAAGGTCTTGGGGAGACCTATCTACCCTGAAAGTTTCATGAGGCTGAGTTGAAAGACCACGGAGATATTAGGTGATGATGGTCCAATTCGGGGACCAAGTCGCAGGAAATGGCGCTTGACCAAAATCACCCTTGGAAGGTGAATACCGGCTTACCGGTAAGAGATAGCGACTTGGCGTAGAATATTCATAAGTTGGGCGTGTAGAGACGCAACTTTTATTATATGGGGCCAACCCGGTCAGGGTGCTCCAAGTCGGTCGTTTGGTTGGTTTATGGTTTGGGCCGACCACGTGGTGTGCCAAGTTGAGGTACCTTTCATGAATTATAACTTGGTCAGTTTGCCACCGAGCGACAAGCTGCGGTGTGTTTTGGAATGGTCTTGAGTGGGACTATCAAGGAAAAATACCAATCGAAAATCAGCTTGTCCATGGCCGAAGCTATTAGTGAAACATATAGCAAAATGGGTCCAAAAACGAATGAAATGGGAATTGGACCAAGAATAACGGCAAGTTGGAGAAGAGATAGCAAGTTGGCGTAGAACAATTATATTTGGTGCATGGCATGACCAACAAAAAAGTATATGGGGCCAAGGTGCTAGCTGGCCTCCAAAGTGGAGATATGGGCGATCCAAAGTTTGTACCCAAGTACGAACAAGTATGGAAAAAACAGGGTAAGGTACCAAGTACCATTAATAACTTCGGCTGTAGATGGCCGAGCGAGGCAAACGGCTCACCGTTGGAAAGGTCTTGGGGAGACCTATCTACCCTGAAAGTTTTATGAGGCTGAGTTGAAAGACCACGGAGATATTAGGTGATGATGGTCCAATTCGGGGACCAAGTCTCAGGAAATGGCACTTGACCAAAATCACCCTTGGAAGGTGAATACCGGCTTACCGGTAAGAGATAGCGACTTGGCGTAGAATATTCATAAGTTGGGCGTGTAGAGACGCAACTTTCATTATATGGGGGCAACCCGGTCAGGGTGCTCCAAGTCGGTCGTTTGGTCGGTATATGGTTTGGGCCGACCACATGGTGTACCAAGTTGAGGTATCTTTCATGAATTATAACTCGCTCAGTTTGCCACCGAGCGACAAGTTGCGGTGTGTTTTGGAATGGTCTTGAGTGGGACTATCAAGCAAAAATACAAACAGAATATCAGCTTGTCCATGGCCGAAGCTATTAGTGAAACATATAGCAAAATGGGTCCGAAAACGAATGAAATGGGACTTGGACCAAGAATAACGGCAAGTTAGAGAAGAGATAGCAAGTTGGCGTAGAACAATTATATTTAGTGCATGGTATGACCAAGAAAAAAGTATATGATGCAAAGGTGCTGGCTGGCCTCCAAAGTGGAGATATGGGCGATACAAAGTTTGTACCCAAGTATGGCAAAAACTGGTAGAGGTACCTTTCATGAATTACTGCTCAGGCTGTATGGCACTTAGCGGGACGCTTGGCTCTGGTATGGAATAGTCTTGAGTGGGACTATCAAGGAAAAATACGAACAAAAAATCACCATGTCCACGGACGAAGGTATTAGCGAAACTTAGAGCGAAATTGCGACCAAGTCGCTGGAAATGGCCCTTGGACCAAGTATACCGTCAAGGCGGTACGAGATAGCGAGTTGACGTAGAACATTTATAAGTTTGCCTACAAGAGACAAAAGTTTAGTTATATGGGGCCAACCCGCTCAGGGTTGTCCAAGTCGGTCATATGGCTGATCGAAATTTTCGACCAAGTACTGAGAAAACAGGGTAAGGTACCGTGTACCTCGAATAACTTCGGCTGTAGATGTCCGAGCGAGGCGAACGGCATAGCGTTGGAAAGGTCTTGAGGTGCTCTAGGCACCCTGAAAGTATGAGAAAGCTATCTGGAAAACTTGTGGAGATATTAGAGAAACATAGGGCCCAAAAGATACCAAGTCGCAGGAAATGGGCCCTCCATGAACACCCTAAAATCCCAATTACGGCTAAGTTGCAGGCCAGCTAGCGAAGTGAAATGTTCTAGGCATAACTAGAACACGTTAAGGCGCAACTTTTTGAATAAGATTTTTTTTCGATATCTGGTCCCCAAAGGGGGGATATGGGCGATCCAAGGATTTTTCCAAGTTTCGGTACTTTTTACGGTATCGCTCATAGCTCCGGCTGTAAGCAAGCAAATGACAATCTAAGACATGATTTGGAAAGGTATTGAGTAGTACTAACTTACGTTAGAACACAGCGAAGCGCTATCGGTTCATGGCAAGGCCGATATAAACAGTCAAAGATGAAAAATGTTGATAAAATGAACAAAAATTACCTTGGTACGCGAATAGCGGCCAGGGATGAAGAGGTACGAAGTTGGTGTAGAACAATTATAATTAGGGCTTGGTACGCTCTAAAAGTTTGCCGAAGACCGCAAAGCGCTCAGACCCATAGAAAGTGGCCATTTGGGCCGAACAGTGCATGCAAAGAGGTGAAAATGCAAAAATTGCACTTTGAGGGGCGATTTGCGGGGGGAAGGAGGGGTCGGAGGGCAAAATGTCCCTTGACCAAAAAGTTTTATCTCGTCGAGATCTACAACATTGCCGAAGACCGCAAAGCGCTAGCTCGCAATCGAAAAATCGAGAATTTGAAAATTTTCTAAGTCTTGGGCTCCCTAAGGAAAAGTTTCAAAAATCACGTTTGTCCCCTATTTTGAAGGGGAAGGAGTCGGTTCCGGGGCATGGTGTCTTCGGCAAAAAGTCTTATCTTTTTGCGTACTTTCGACTAGTTCAATAAAAATTTTTGACCCAAAATTTGTTCGGCGGACCCCTAGGTCGAAAAACCCGAAAAAAGTCGAAAAAAGTCGAAAATGTCGAAAAATGAGAAAACCTCATATTCGGACTCTACACGAGCCCCAGATATTGAAAAGTGAAATCCGCGGTCGATTTGGAACAAAAAATTTACCTAGGCAAAGTTGTATGGAGGTAGGGACCCCTGAGAAAAAAGTTTGGTCCCGAGGCTCCTTGGACCACCAAGTCCCTAGGTCGGACCAAAATCGGAAAAAATCCGACCAAAGTCGAAAGTGTCGAAAATTTTAAAAAACCCCTTTTGGGGCCCTATGGCCTCCCTAGATAATGAAAAGTGAGGTCCGCGGCCGATCCGGAAGAAAAACTTGACCTAGGGAAACTTGTATGACGGTGGGGACCCAAAAAAATTTCGATGAGTGTAGTTTAGACAGGCCGGAAAATGTATCGGTGGTCCGTATCAAGGGACGTCTTTTAGTTCCATGGGGTGGTGGTCGTCGAACAAAGTCGCCTAGGTCGACCACCAGAAAGACCAGTCGTGTTGTAATGGATGTTTTGACCACTTTACTAGGGAAACCTAGTAGGTCGAAGCAAATTTGGGGTTCGAGATGAGTTGGTGAAAGTTGGTCCAACCTAGGTGTGCTTGGTGGAGGTTGACCATGAAAGTAGAGCATGATGGGAATGACCATAACTTTGGTTCTAGATGTCGGATCGGTACACTTTCGGCAGTTTTGGAAAGGTGAAGGCCTGCTCTAGCTATGTTTCCTACCAAGCTGAGCGCCTACTAGTGACCCGGAGGAGGTATTAAGGGTCAAAGGCAAAAAGGGGTACCCTAAAGTGCGTGTGACCAAGAAAATGGGAAAAACGGTATCGCCTATAGCTCAGGCTGTATGGCTCGGATCGGAAAGCTTGGATATGCGTTGGAAAGGTCTTGATGAGCGCTAGCTATGTGTCCTACCAAGCGAAGCGCTAGGTGTTGAGCAAGTCGGTCATATTAGAGGGCAAAGGTGAAAAATGGTGGTTTAGAGGCGAAAATTCACCTTATGATCGAAAATAGCGGGCGAACGATAAGAGCTACGAACACGGCGTAGAACAATCATAAGTACGTTACCACAAGACCTAACTTTGGCCAATATAGAGCGAGAAGATCGGAGGTACCCATCAGGGTGATATGGCTGGTTCAAAGTTGGACCAAAACGAGACTTGAGAAATGGATTGAAACACGGTATCGCGAATAACTCAGGCTGTATGGAACGGATCGACAAGCTTAGATCAGTGTTGGAAAGGTCGAACCGAGCGCTAACTATAATCCCAAACAACCGAAGCGCTAAGTGTTGAGCAAAACTGAGTTATTAAGCGACAAAGTGGAAAAATAATACCAAAATGGCCAAAAATCACACAAGACCAAGAATACCGAGCAAGCGGTAAGAGATAGCGGGTTGACGTAGAATACTTATAAGTTTGCCTCTACGAGACCTAAAAGTCGTCCATAGAAAGCGAGAAGATCGGACCACTCTGGAAGGGTGATACGAGTGGTCAAAAATTAGCAAAAATGAAACATGGCTAAAATGGATTTGACTTGTGCACCATGTAGCTCCGGCTGTATGGCATGGATTGTAGAGCTAGGATATGTTTTGGAAAGGTAACACCCAGCGCTAGATACGACTAGAAGAAAGCAAAGCGCTAACTAGCATGATTTGGAAGTTATTAAGCGTCAAAGTCGAAAAATGTTACCAAAATTGAAACTCGAGTACATTGGGCCAAAAAGTACAAGTTGTGAAATTTGGACTTACGAGTAAAATACCGAGCAGGCGGTAAGAGATAGAGACTTGGTGTAGAACAATTATAAGTTGGGCATGTTATAACCTATATTTGGCCCGAACATAGTCTCGAGATCGGTGGTACCTAAAAGGGTGGTACAGGTGTTAGATGGTTTTCCCAGAGCATAAGCTCCACATGATATGGAAAACGGGAAACATCATAACTTCGGCTGTATGGCATGGAATGGAACGAACAAGGTATCGATGGAAAGAGAAAAGGTAGCGCTAACTATAATTCCTTCCAAGCAAAGCGCTAGCATGTGACCGTTTGGGTGTTATTGTGAGTCAAAGTCTGAAATTGTTACCACGAGAGGCGAAAATCCAACTAAGTCCATGAATACCGGGCTGGCGGTAAGAGATACGGCTTGGCCGTAGAACATTTATAAGTTGGCCAATACAAGACCTAAGTTTCGTCCATAGACGACAAGAAGATCGAAGATACGTGAAGGTGAGATATGGGCGTCCCAAAGTGGGCCTTTGAAAAAGTGACAAACTTCCCTTATAACAGCATACACCAAATATCTCTGGCTCTATGGCACCGAATAAGAAGTTGAGCTCAGCGATAGAAAGGTGATAGGCAGCGCTAAATATCATACGAACAGAGTGAAGCGCTAAAGGGAAAGGATCTTGGTGATATAAGGTGACAAAGTCGAGAAAAGTTGCCTCAAAATCATGAAAAATGTGATAAAATGGCTAAGTCCCGGGTGCCTTAAGGGCAGGTTAATCGAATGTACCGAGCTGGCGGTACGAGATAGAGACTTGGTGTAGAACAATTATATGTTTGGCATGGCAAGACCTACATTCGGTCAATACAAAGTGAGAAGATCAAAGATACCCGCAAGGGTGATATTGGTGTCCAAAGGAAAAAAGCACTAAGTCAAGAAGTCAGTATGCGATGAAACACGGACCAAGAGTACCAAGCAATTGGTGCAAGTTAGAGCCTTAATGGTTCAAGATAGAGACTTGGTGTAGAACAATTATAAGTTTGGCATAGCAAGACCTACATTTGGTCAATACATGGTGCGAAGATCAAAGATACCCGTAAGGGTGATATTGGTGTCCAAAGGTAAAAAACACTAAGTCTTGGGAAACTTATATGAAGAAAAAGGACCCTGATGGGTCATATGGAATTGATCGAAAAATCGGCTAAGTCCCAAAATGGGGATGTCAGAACTACACTCATATGTTACCACATGTAGCAAGGCAAACTTATATGAAGGAAAGGACCCTGATGGGTCATATGGTATTTTACGAAAAATCGGCTAAGTCCCAAAATGGGGATGTCAGAACTACACTCAAATGTTACCACACCAAGCAAGGCAAACTTATATGAAGCAAAGGACCCTGATGGGTCATATGGTATTTTACGAAAAATCGGCTAAGTCCCAAAATGGGGATGTCAGAACTACACTCAAATGTTACCACACCAAGCAAGGCAAACTTATATGAAGCAAAGGACCCTGATGGGTCATATGGTATTTTACGAAAAATCGGCTAAGTCCCAAAATGGGGATGTCAGAACTACACTCAAATGTTACCATACCAAGCAAGGCAAACTTATATGAAGCAAAGGACCCTGATGGGTCATATGGTATTTTACGAAAAATCGGCTAAGTCCCAAAATGGGGATGTCAGAACTACACTCAAATGTTACCACACCAAGCAAGGCAAACTTATATGAAGCAAAGGACCCTGATGGGTCATATGGTATTTTACGAAAAATCGGCTAAGTCCCAAAATGGGGATGTCAGAACTACACTCAAATGTTACCACACCAAGCAAGGCAAACTTATATGAAGCAAAGGACCCTGATGGGTCATATGGTATTTTACGAAAAATCGGCTAAGTCCCAAAATGGGGATGTCAGAACTACACTCAAATGTTACCACACCAAGCAAGGCAAACTTATATGAAGCAAAGGACCCTGATGGGTCATATGGTATTTTACGAAAAATCGGCTAAGTCCCAAAATGGGGATGTCAGAACTACACTCAAATGTTACCACACCAAGCAAGGCAAACTTATATGAAGCAAAGGACCCTGATGGGTCATATGGTATTTTACGAAAAATCGGCTAAGTCCCAAAATGGGGATGTCAGAACTACACTCAAATGTTACCACACCAAGCAAGGCAAACTTATATGAAGGAAAGGACCCTGATGGGTCATATGGTATTTTACGAAAAATCGGCTAAGTCCCAAAATGATGATGTCAGAACTACACTCAAATGTTACCACACCAAGCAAGGCAAACTTATATGAAGGAAAGGACCCTGATGGGTCATATGGTATTTTACGAAAAATCGGCTTAGGTGAACCCTAAGAAGAAACACGGACCAAGTCAGATGGCCTAAGTCAAGAGTGCAAGTGACCTAGGCAAAGTTGTATGACGGTGAGGACCCTGAAAAATCTGGTTAGTGTAGTTTAGACAGGGGAGGTTTTTGGGTCGGCTGAACCTCCTTATTTTGGGTTTTGACCTCCTCAAGAAGCTACACCTAGGCAAACTGCCTAGGGTGAAAGTGCGAAGACCAATCGAATAGTAAGACAAGTTTTGACCGATCGCCCTAGGCAAGCTTGTATGAAGAAAGGGACCCTATGGGTCATATGGAAATACATGAAAAATCGGCTAAGTCCCAAAATTGGGATGTCTGAACTACACTAAAAAGTTACCACATCAAGCAAGGCAAAGTACCTAGGTGAACCCTAAGAAGAAACACGGACCAAGTCAGATGGCCTAAGTCAAGAGTACAAGTGACCTAGGCAAAGTTGTATGGCGCTGAGGACCCTGAAAAATCGGGTTAGTGTAGTTCAGACAGGGGAGGTTTTTGGGTCGGCTGAACCTCCTTATTTTGGGTTTTGACCTCCTCAAGAAGCTACACCTAGGCAAACTGCCTAGGGTGAAAGTGCGAAGACCAATCGAATAGTAAGACAAGTTTTGACCGATCGCCCTAGGCAAGCTTGTATGAAGAAAGGGACCCTATGGGTCATATGGAAATACATGAAAAATCGGCTAAGTCCCAAAATTGGGATGTCTGAACTACACTAAAAAGTTACCACATCAAGCAAGGCAAAGTACCTAGGTGAACCCTAAGAAGAAACACGGACCAAGTCAGATGGCCTAAGTCAAGAGTACAAGTGACCTAGGCAAAGTTGTATGGCGCTGAGGACCCTGAAAAATCGGGTTAGTGTAGTTCAGACAGGGGAGGTTTTTGGGTCGGCTGAACCTCCTTATTTTGGGTTTTGACCTCCTCAAGAAGCTACACCTAGGCAAACTGCCTAGGGTGAAAGTGCGAAGACCAATCGAATAGTAAGACAAGTTTTGACCGATCGCCCTAGGCAAGCTTGTATGAAGAAAGGGACCCTTAGGGTCATATGGAAATTCATGAAAAATCGGCTAAGTCCCAAAATTGGGATGTCAGAACTACACTAAAAAGTTACCACAGCAAGCAAGGCAAAGTACCTAGGTGAACCCTAGGAAGAAACACGGACCAAGTCAGATGGCCTAAGTCAAGAGTATAAGTGACCTAGGCAAAGTTGTATGGCGCTGAGGACCCTGAAAAATCGGGTTAGTGTAGTTAAGACAGGGGAGGTTTCAGGGTCGGCCAGACCTCCTTATTTCGGGTTTTGGCCTCCTCAAGAAGACAGACCTAGGCGAATTGCCTAGGGTGAAACTGCGAAGACCAATCGAATAGTAAGACAAGTTTTGACCGATCGCCCTAGGCAAGCTTGTATGAAGAAAGGGACCCTATGGGTCATATGGAAATTCATGAAAAATCGGCTAAGTCCCAAAATTGGGATGTCAGAACTACACTATAAAGTTACCACATTAGCAAGGCAGACTTGTATGAAGAACGGGACCCAGGTGAAAGTAGCAAATATCCCAAACCGAACATGAATATTATACACACAAGAGTACGAACATAAAGGAACACGGACCAAGCGTGCCGAGAGAATCGGTACTATAGAGCCCTCGTGGTTCTACACAAAGACTTTATGTTAGGGGTTCAAGCCCCATAGTACTCAAACGGTGACAGTAGCAAATATCCCAAACCGAACATGAATATTATACACACAAGAGTACGAACATAAAGGAACACGGACCAAGCGTGCCGAGAGAATCGGTACTATAGAGCCCTCGTGGTTCTACACAAAGACTTTATGTTAGGGGTTCAAGCCCCATAGTACTCAAACGGTGACAGTAGCAAATATCCAAAAACGAACTGGAATTTACATTCTGTTGGTCATGCGGTCGTCCAAAGGGGTCTAGTATCCTGGGATGACAAGCATCACGGGCACAGTCTCGTATCAAAACAGTCGAAGAGGCCCGCGAAAGCTTGCTTTCCATGGCTATGCGATGCACAAATTGAGTTTCTCCGTAGTTATACACAGCGCACAGGTGAAAGTAGCAAATATCCCAAATCGAACATGAATTTTATACACACAAGAGTACAAACATAAAGGAACACGGACCAAGCGTACCGAGAGAATCGGTACTAGAGCCCTTGTGGTTCTACATTGAGAGCCCTCGTGGTTCTACATAGATACTTTATGTTAGGGGTTCCAACCCCATAGTACTAGAACGGTGGAAGTAGCAAATAAACCGAACGTGGAATTTACTTTCTGATGGTCATGCGGTCGTCCAAAGGGGTCTAGTATCCTGGGATGACAAGCATCACGGGCACAGCTCGTATCAAAACAGTCGAAGAGGCCCGCGAAAGCTTGCTTTCCATGGCTATGCGATGCACAAATTGAGTTTACTCACCGTAGTATAAAACGAACGAACCGAACCTATCCGAGTAGGGATAATGGGCGCAGTAACATACTTCTGTGACCCAGCGAGAGTTGAACGAGGTGACATGAACTGTCAGTGGCTTATATCAGATGGGATACATACATGAGATTGCTTTCAAATCTACACTCGAAAACCTAACCAAGTAAAAGCGAACGTGGGGAGGATTCGAAACTGGTAACGAAATCTTAAGCTGGAAAGAGTCATCACTATGGATACATATTATGCGAAACCAATCAAGTGCTCATTACTGATCCAAAACCGAAGAGCACTAGTGAACACCTTAATCTCACCCTAGTTCACATCCAAGTGATCGACCACGTGTGTGAAGCAAAGACCAATCGAATTCCTCAATGGACCGAACACTATGAACAAATGGCCAAAAACGTTATAACTATCCAAACATACTACTATCTAGCGAAAGTCATCACGATGGAACCATACCATGATCTTTAACCTATAGCGCTCACCATATTCCTACCCAGAGTGCAAGTGAACAGATTGCCCACCCTTACCCAGTTCACAACCACGTGATCGACTAACATACCGAGGTTACCACAAGTCAAAGTTATACGTTTACAAGCGCAAGACCAATCGAAAACCCCGAAAGCAATCTCGACCCAAAATGTATTATCCGTGAGTGTAGTCGAGTCTCGTACTCGTCATCTGTAATCGTCGGATAGAATATCCAGTACACGGTTGTCTTTCCAAATGAAATCTACATACAGAACTCGCTCTTGGCAAATGGGTGGCAATGGCGCAATCAGGAGCGAGTTCCCGTCCGGGTGCCAAGTGATTGGCAAATGTCTGGGGGAAAGCAACCATATATTGATTTGTCTGTTAGTGTACTGGGTGTTTGAGGTATGTAGTATCCACGCTTGGTTGGGTGTGTCAGAGGACCATGGATGCGTTCACAACCCCAATTGGGGTACATCGGGAATGATTTTGTGGAACCGATGTGCCCGGCACACACTAAGTTTTGTTGCAAGTTAATAGTGTGCCATGTCCGGGGGGGTTGTGATTAAACTCTGGTGAATTGCGTACTGTGGTGATTGGGGTATGAAAGCCCCGCAGTTGCAATGATCGGACGCGCCTAGCGTGTCCTTTAGTTGATGGTAGGGAAATGAAGGCCCTTGTCAGCTCACCTAAGTATTCATGGAAGTTTGGCATAAGGTCGCTGTGGTAGGGGTATGAAGGCCCCGTCAGCACATGCACAATCGGGCGCACGTGCGCTTAGCGGAGTCGAATGCCGCTCAAGTGCCTGTCCGGTGCATCGGGTGTGTGTGATACGAGGGCAATGAGGTTCGCACGGGGGCTCGCCTCCCGTGTGCTACCGGACTTGACAACATATAGAACGTGGTGTTTGCTCCTCCGGGTGCAATGGGACAATGAACATTCGAACGCAAAGTCGGAATTCTGGTTGATCCTACCAGTAATATACGCTCGTCACAAAGGTTAAGCCATGCATGTCTAAGTACAAACAGATTTAATGTGAAACCGCATAAGGCTCAGTATAACAGCTATAATTTACGAGATCATCAACCTAGTTACTTGGATAACTGTGGAAAATCTAGAGCTAATACATGCAACATGCCAGGACCCTCGCGGGAACTGGTGCACTTATTAGTCAAACCAATCGCGGGTTCTCCGTGTCATTGAGTTGAAGTCTGGATAATGATGCTGATCGTATGGTCTCGCACCGACGACAGATCTCGCAAATATCTGCCCTATCAACTATGGATGGTAGTATAGAGGACTACCATGGTTGCAACGGGTAACGGGGAATCAGGGTTCGATTCCGGAGAGGGAGCCTGAGAAATGGCTACCACATCCAAGGAAGGCAGCAGGCGCGTAAATTACCCAATCCCGGGACGGGGAGGTAGTGACGAGAAATAACAATATGAAACTCTTTAATGATGTTTCATAATTGGAATGAGTAGAGCATAAATCCTTCTACGAGGATCAAGTGGAGGGCAAGTCTGGTGCCAGCAGCCGCGGTAATTCCAGCTCCACTAGCGTATATTAAAATTGTTGCGGTTAAAACGTTCGAAGTTGATACTTGTCCAACACAGTCCGGCTCCGCCGACCCGGTCAACCCGTGGTCGGTGGGCCAAGTCGGAATCTGGTTGCGACTCAATGGTGTGGTAGGGCACCAAGTCTGTGTCATGGTGTGCCCTTCAACGGGTGCAAGTGTAACATAGAGCTCGACCGCTCACGTTTACCTTGAACAAATTAGAGTGCTTAAAGCAGGGTGCCCAAACGCCCTAGAATAATCTTGCATGGAATAATGGAATACGACCTTGGTCTAATCTTTCATTGGTTTGTACTCAGACCGGAGGTAATGATTAACAGAAGTAGTTGGGGACACTAGTATTACGGCGCGAGAGGTGAAATTCGTAGACCGTCGTAAGACTAACTAAAGCGAAGGCATTTGTCAAGGATGCTTTCTTTAATCAAGAACGAAAGTTAGAGGATCGAAGGCGATTAGATACCGCCCTAGTTCTAACCGTAAACGATGCCAACTAGCAATTGGGAGACGCTACAACCAGGTGCTCTCAGTAGCTTCCGGGAAACCAAAGTCAGGTTCCGGGGGAAGTATGGTTGCAAAGTTGAAACTTAAAGGAATTGACGGAAGGGCACCACAATGAAATGGAGCTTGCAGTTGCAATCGAGCACTCGTGGTGAACGGACGTGTTCAGGTCGAGCTCCGCTAACGGAGAGTTATTGTGAGTAATTGAGTAATTTTCGAGAGAGAGAAGTTCCAAAGCGTAAAACGGCAGAGAGAGAAAAGAGAGTAAGGCAATGAAGAGTGGCAACTTCAACGCCTGAAAAGTGAGAGTGAGCGAGTTCGCTCCGCGGCTTCGGCCCGAAGAGAGGGAGAAAAACGCGAAACGTTCAGAGAGAGAGAGAACGGAAAGTATGGTTTGGTTCGGCTGAGCCGTGTGCTAAAAGTGGAATGTGCGTGCGAGCGGGCACGTGCGTGTGTGCAACACTTTTTCGTGTCTAGACTTCCAAAAGTAGATTGTGCGTGCGTGTGTGCAACGCTTGAATGATAGTTGTCGGGTGAAGAAGGAGGGAAGAGAGGAGAGAGAAAGGAGTGTTCGGCGACAAGAGAACGAAAAGCTTGGTTTGGTTCAGTTGTGCCGTGTGCTATAAGTAGAATGTGCATGTGAGCGGGCGCGTGCGTGTGTGCAACACTTTTTCGTGTCTAGACTTCCAAAAGTAGACTGTGCGTGCGTGTGTACAACGCTTGAATGATAGTTGTCGGGTGAAGAAGGAGGGAAGAGGGGAGAGAGAAAGGAGTGTGAGGCGACAAGAGAACGAAAAGGTTGGTTTGGCCCTGAGCCAAAAGTAGAACGTTTATGTGAACCCACAAGTGCGTGTGTACAACACTTGAATGATAGTTGTCGGGTGAAGAAGGAGGGAAGAGGGGAGAGAAAGGAGTGTTCGGCGACAAGAGAACGAAAAGTGTCTAGACTTCCAAAAGTAGATTGTACGTGCGTGTGTACAACACTTAAATGATAGTTGTCGGGTGAAGAAGGAGGGAAGAGGGGAGAGAGAAAGGAGTGTGAGGCGACAAGAGAACGGAAAGTTTGGTTTGGTTCGGCCGTGTGCTAAAAGTAGAATGTGCATGCGAGCGGGCACGTGCGTGTGTGCAACACTTTTTCGTGTCTAGACTTCCAAAAGTAGATTGTGCGTGCGTGTGTACAACGCCTGAATGATAGTTGTCGGGTGAAGAAGGAAGGAAGAGGGGAGAGAGAAAGGAATGTGTCTAGACTTCCAAAAGTAGACTGTGCGTGCGTGTGTACAACGCTTGAATGATAGTTGTCGGGTGAAGAAGGAGGGAAGAGGGGAGAGAGAAAGGAGTGTGAGGCGACAAGAGAACGAAAAGGTTGGTTTGGCCCTGAGCCAAAAGTAGAACGCTTATGTGAACCCACAAGTGCGTGTGTACAACACTTGAATGATAGTTGTCGGGTGAAGAAGGAGGGAAGAGGGGAGAGAAAGGAGTGTTCGGCGACAAGAGAACGAAAAGTGTCTAGACTTCCAAAAGTAGATTGTACGTGCGTGTGTACAACACTTAAATGATAGTTGTCGGGTGAAGAAGGAGGGAAGAGGGGAGAGAGAAAGGAGTGTGAGGCGACAAGAGAACGAAAAGGTTGGTTTGGTTCGGCCGTGTGCTAGAAGTAGAATGTGCGTGCGAGCGGGCACGTGCGTGTGTGCAACACTTCTCCGTGTCTAGACTTCCAAAAGTAGATTGTGCGTGCGTGTGTACAACGCTTGAATGATAGTTGTCGGGTGAAGAAGGAGGGAAGAGGGGAGAGAGAAAGGAGTGTTCGGCGACAAGAGAACGAAAAGGTTGGTTTGGCCCTGAGCCAAAAGTAGAACGTTTATGTGAACCCACAAGTGCGTGTGTACAACACTTGAATGATAGTTGTCGGGTGAAGAAGGAGGGAAGAGGGGAGAGAGAAAGGAGTGTGTCTAGACTTCCAAAAGTAGATTGTGCGTGCGTGTGTGCAACACTTGAATGATAGTTGTCGGGTGAAGAAGGAGGGAAGAGGGGAGAGAGACCATAGTGTTCAGCAACAAGAGAATAAGGGGAGAGAGCGAGTGACCAGGGCCGTGCAAAGCGTGAGGCAGGCCAGGAAATCAGCTGGCCAAGAGCCAACGGTCGACTGCGAATGTGTGTGTGTGAGTGAATCGGGCGAACCGGTTGGACCGTTTCAGGAAGGTGTCTCCGCTAAGAGTCAGCCACCGAAAAGCGCCCCTAGCGTTGAGTGGCGGAAACTCCGCGGGACGGGAGTCAAGCGGCCGAGCGTTGCAGATTGCATCTCACCAGGCGTCAGGATCCAGGAGAGCGGGTTAGCGATTGCATCACATCAGGCGACCGGATTTAGGTGAGCGGGCTCGCGATTGCATCTCATCAGGCGACCGGAGAGCGGCATTGCCTAATTGTAGGCGCCACATCAGGAGTGTCCCGGGAAACCATAGCGCCCGGTCAAGTGGAAAAGGAGTTGCGGATTGCAGCCGACCAGGCGATCGGATTTGGACGAGCGGGGTAGCGGATTCATCTGGCCGAGCGTTGCAGATTGCATCCCATCAGGCGTCCGGATCCAGGAGAGCGGGTTAGCGATTGCATCTCATCAGGCGACCGGATTTAGGTGAGCGTTAGCGATTGCATATCATCAGGCGACCGGATTCAGGTGAGCGGGTAGGCGATTGCATCTCACCAGGCGACGAGTGTCCTGGGAAACCATAGCGCCCGGGCAAGTGGAAAAGGGGCTGCGGATTGCATCCCACCAGGCGACCGGATTCGGACGAGCGGGGTAGCGGATTCATCTGGCCGAGCGTTGCAGATTGCATCTCATCAGGCGTCCGGATTCAGGAGAGCGGGTTAGCGATTGCATCTCATCAGGCGACCGGATTTAGGCGAGCGGGTAGGCGATTGCAGCTCATCAGGCGACGGGAGAGCGGCATTGCCTAACTGCAGGTGCCACATCAGGAGTGTCCCGGGAAACCATAGCGCCCGGTCAAGTGGAAAGGGGTTGTGGATTGCATCTCACCAGGCGACCGGATTCGAACGAGCGGGGTAGAGGATTTACCTGGCTGAGCGTTGCAGATTACATCTCATCAGGCGTCCGGATTGAGGAGATTAGTTATTGCATATCAACAGGCGACCGGATATAGGTGAGCGTTAGCGATTGCATCTCATCAGGCGACCGGATTTAGGTGAGCGGGTTAGCGATTAGCGATTGCATCTCATCAACACTGCCGGCATTGGCTAACTGCAAGCGTCACAACGGAGAGAGTTTCGACAATGGTAGGAAGTCTAGCGGGGTAGGGGTCGATCATTCCATCTAAGTCCCCCCGCCCCCATCTACTCATCACCATGCTTGACAAGACACCGAAAAAGACACTGCGAGCTGGCTCAGCCACGGGCCGCAGCTCGGCGGTAGAGAATGCCGAGGCGGCAGAAGTGGAAGCTGCACGCGCAACAACTAGGACGAAAAGGGTGGAACGGACGCCGCCGCCGCAACGGACGCCGCGGCCGCGCGCGCGCTCCTCGAGCAGCAGGCTTCCGTTCGAGGAAAACCTAATAATGTTCATCGGAGATGTGGAGAAGGAGCTAGAAACATCGGCGAAGTCAAGTGCAACTCCTGTGGCTTCCCCGGTAGCGGAAAACTGCTCGATGGTATCGACGCCCGCAGCAACCAATTCTTTGGTTCAGGAGCAGCAGGTCCCGCAGCTCCAAGAGGCATCGGGAGGGAAAGACCCCTCGGAGAATAACACGCAGAGCGCTGGAATGGCCGCAATGGCCGAAACCATCAAGGCCCTGACGGCGCAAAACGCGGCACTGCAAGCCCAGGTAGCAGAGTTAATGGCCAAGGTAGAGAGGCTCCTGGAAGCCCAAGCCGCCCAAGCCATCCAGCAGGCCCAACTGGTGGAAGAGGGTCGAAAGAACATTAGGGAAATGGTTCGCGAGGCCATGGGAGAAAAACCAAAGCCCAAACAACTGAGCAGCAGCACCAGCAATGAGGTCAAAGAGACAGTGTCACTGCCACCGCGAGCACAGCAGCAGCAGCATTCGAAGCCACAGCAGCAGTCACAGCGGCAGCAGGGGCAGAAGCAGCAGCAGTCGCAGCGGCAGGGGGGGCAGCAACAGCAGCAAAGGCAGCAGCAGCAGCAGGACGAGGGCTTCCGGACAGTAGACAAGAAAGGTCGCCCGATCTACAATAAGCAGCGAGAGGAGTCTCGGGTGAACAAGGAGAATCCCAAGGCCAACATGGGCAAGAGGACTGAGATTCCCAGCGAAAAGCGTTCGTTCGCCGAGACGGTAGTGGGAAATGGAACGACTAGGCCGCAAGCAGGAGCAGTCCCAGCCACACGCCCGCAGGGCGATTCTCGACCCCCGAGGCCAGCGCTGACCAAAGGAAGACCGGACGTCATCACAGTCTGCCCGCCAGCGGGGGTTAGCTACCGGGACGTGTTCGTCAAGGTCCGAGCTCTAGAAGATGTCGCGGATAAGGTCCAGCGCGGGGAGCGCACTGCAGCCAATAACCTGACCATGACCCTCAAGAGGAAGGTGGACGCCCAGGCGGTGTTCGAGCGGGTACGAGCAGCAGCACCAGAGGGCAGTGAGGTGCATCTTCGGCTCGACACGGCCGTGGTAACGTTCAAAGGAGTAGACATGTTGGCCGAGCGCAAGGATGTCGCGAAGGCCATTTCAGACCAGTTCGGCGAGGAGGTCAGCGCGGAATGTGTCACCCTCCGGCGATTTTACCAGGGAGATCAGCGGGCGTTCGTCAGGCTGCCAAGGCGGATTGCCAACGCGCTGGTAGGAAACCGCCTGGTCTTTGGATACAGTAGCTGCTGGGTTGACTTCGCCCCAGCCAGGCCAGTTGAAGAGATGCGCTGCCACCGCTGCCTGCTTCGCGGGCACATTGCGCGCTCCTGCCCCGGTCCAGACCGTTCCGCACTGTGCCGTCGGTGCGGTGGGCAGGGCCACAAGGCTGCAGGCTGCAGCAACCCAGTGAAGTGCCTGGTGTGCGGAGGACCGCATGCTACCGGCACAGATAAGTGCAAGAACCGCCGTCAGAATTCAACGTAGTACTGCAGCAGAATTTAAGACGGAGTGCGATGGCCCAGGATCTATTGACCCAGTTGGCCCGCGAACGTGGTGCGGACGTGGCACTTTTGTCCGACTATCACCGCGTTCCAGCGAACAACGGCAACTGGGTCTTTGATCCTGCAACAAGAACAGCGGTCGTCGCACTGGGGAGATTCCCGATCCAGCGAGTGGTCAGCGTCGCGGAAGGGATGGTGGCGGTGGAGGTGAACGGCATCACCTTTATTAGCTGTTACGCCCCACCATCCTGGGATCTCCCCCGGTTCAGAGTACTAATGGAGGCGGTGCAGATAGCAGCACATGGACGGCAGCGGGTGGTCCTGGCCGGTGATTTCAACGCGGCCGCGGTCGAGTGGGGCCGCCAATCCACCAACAACCGGGGACACGAAATCATCGCCCTTGCGGAGCTGTTATCATTACGGGTGCTGAACCGCGGACGGACACCGACCTTCACGGGGAGTGCCGTTGCCCCCCCGGTGGTGAATGATATCAGTCTGGCGTCCAGGAGCATCGCGGGCGGGGAGGACTGGGTCGTCCTGCAGGATTACACAGCGAGCGACCATCAGCCGCTGTTCTACACCGTGGGCATCCCCGCAGCACCAACGCGCCGTCCGGTTAGAGCAGACCAACCACCCCCGAGGCCGAGTCGACGATGGGACACGTCGGTGTTTTCAGCCGAGCTGTTCACGGAGGCGCTCCGCTTGCTGAACTTCAACGAGGTTGCGCAGGATCCGGCCACCCTCGTCTCCACGCTTCAGCGAGCGTGCGATGAGGTGATGCCTCGGATGAACTCCAGGAACCGCACTCACGTCTTTTGGTGGACGGAGGAAATCGCCGAGCTACGCGAAAGCTGCCGGCGAGCCAAGGCGATTCTCCGACGCACGCGGGATCCAACGCTTCGTCTGCTGCGCGCGACGACCCTCCGTGCCACCAAGAAGCGTCTCAGGAAGGCGATCAGTGCCAGCAAGAGGCGCTGCAACGAGGAGCTCGCTGATAGTATAGAGGACAATCCTTGGGGGGACGCGTACCGGATAGTGACGGCGTGGGTGAAGGGCGCCCGCCTGCCCCAGGAACGCGACGCCGAGGTACTGGGAGGCATAGTCGACGAGCTATTTCCCACGCACCCCCCCATGGAGTGGCCGGAGTCACCAGGGCCGGGCGTTGAGGAACCGCCACTGCGTCCAATCACCGACGAGGAACTCCTAGCGATCGCGGCCAGGCTGAACCCCCGAAAGGCCCCCGGACCAGATGGCGTCCCCAATGGTGCAGTCACGGCGGCAATCCGAGAGTCTCCCGCTACTTTCCGGCGCATTTACCAGCAGCTGCTGGACAGCGGAGACTTCCCGGTGGCGTGGAAAGCGCAGCGATTGGTGTTGCTGCCTAAGCCAGGGAAACCACCGGGCCAGGCGTCATCTTTTCGGCCCCTATGCATGCTCGACACTGTCGGTAAAGTGTTCGAGCGCATAGTCCTGGATCGTCTCAACGATCACCTGGAGGCCCCACTGCCAGGTGGTCCTCGCCTCTCTCCCCGCCAGTACGGTTTCCGTAAGGGGAGATCGACGGTGGAGGCGATCCAGGAGGTGGTGAAGGCGGGACAACGAGCGATGGCGTTTAAGCGCACCAACCAACGCGACCGCAGGTGCTGCATGGTGGTTGCACTTGATGTCAAAAACGCCTTCAACTCGGCAGGATGGACCAACATCGGGAGGGCCCTGGAGGCCAAAGGCGTTCCCCAGGCGCTGCTGGACATCATCGGGAGCTATTTTCGTGACCGAGTGCTCCACTACTCCACCAACACCGGACATGTTTCGAGGCCCGTCACCGCCGGCGTTCCACAGGGCTCCATCTTGGGGCCCACCCTTTGGAACGCCATGTACGACGGAGTCCTCGGATTGGAGCTACCACCGGGAGCGGAGATAGTTGGATTCGCGGATGATATCGTCTTGCTGGTGCCAGGCCGGACCCCGAGAGAATCTTCGACGCTGGCGACCCGGGCGATTAACACAGTACGGCGGTGGATGGCGGACCACCAGCTGTCCCTAGCCTTGGAGAAAACAGAGATGGTGATGGTGAGCTGCTTGCGGCAGGGCCATCCGAGGGTGCCAGTGCGTGTCGGGGGCTCCACGCTTCGCTCTAAGCGTCATATAAGGTACCTCGGTGTCCAGGTGGAGGATCACTTATCCTGGAATTTTCACGTGAAGGCGGTAACGGAAAAGGCCAACAGGATAAACCGAGCACTGTGTCACCTGCTCAAAAATCATGGCGGCCCTTCCAGTGTGCGACGTCGGACCCTCGCTAATGTGTCGACGTCCATCTTACGATACGCGGCCCCGGTCTGGTGGGAGGCTACGCGTATACAGAGCAACAGACGTCTGCTGAACCGGGTGCAGAATCGGGCAGCCAAGATGGTCGCGAGCACCTTCCGGACCGTAAAGTACGACGTGGCTACGCTGGTTGCTGGTATACCACCTATAGTCGAGCTTATTAAGGAGGATCACCGCTGCCACGAGCGAAAGCAGCAGTCCGGCGGCACCCCAGCAGAGATCCGCAAGGAGGAGAGGGCGGCGACAATGCGCAACTGGCAGGAGAGCTGGGATGAGTTGGCGCAGGACGGCGTGGCGTCAAGCCGATTCATCAGATGGAGCCACAGAGTCCTCCCGGACGTGGACAGATGGGTCAACCGGAAGCACGGACGGGTGGGCTTCCACCTGTCGCAGGTACTGACAGGACACGGCTTCTTCAGGGAGTACCTGCATTCCAGGAAGTTCACCCGGTCCCCGTGTTGCTCAGCCTGTCCGGGAGTCGACGAAACACCAGAGCACGTGCTGTTTCAATGCCCGCGGTTCGCGGAAGCGCGTGAACGGCTCCTCACGGGACACGGTCTTCAGCCGGTGACGGCTGACACGCTCCTCGACCACATGCTGCACGATCCTGACGCCTGGGAGCGTGTGGAAGAGGCGGCGGTCAGTGTCACCCGCGAGCTGCAGCGAGTTTGGAGAATCGAAAGCGGCGTGGAGGCTCGACGGGCGGTTCATCGAGAGAGGCGGCGAGCGGCGGAGCAGGCAGCACGACAGCAGCGGCGGCGAGAGGGCCGATTCGGCCTCGACCCAACGCTGAGGGATCGTATACTGGCCATGGACGAGGTGACGCGCGTGGAATTCAGGCGGGTGGCTCGCCAGCTTCAGGATAACATCAGGCGCCTGGAGCTTCGTCGTGACCGGATGCCGACGAGGGTATTCGAGGCTACTATGGCCGTCCGTGTGGCCAGCCTCCGACATCACGATGCGGCACCAGAGAACCGGGCAGCAACGGCGGCAACCTTACAACAGGCACAACTGTCATTGCAGGAGGCTCGACGAGAGCGAAGGAACGCTCGACAACGGCAGACGAGACGAGCAGAGCGACGAGCAGAGCGGCAGGAGAGCCGCGCAAGTGCGCGCCAACGGCGCAGATGATCACCAGGGGACGAGTCCCAGTAGGCCTACGCCTAATAGATAGATAGTGGCTCGACAGCCAGACGCCCGCCCCACACGGCTCTACCGTGTAGGTGCATGCCGTGTGGGGCACCATAACGGGCGAGAGTAGGGAGTAGGAATTGTCTTTCTGTAAACTGTGATATGATTTTTAGAATTTTAAGAGAAATACAGTTCTGAACCCTGATTAAAAAAAAAAAAAAAAATGAAATGGAGCTTGCGGTTCAATTTGACTCAACACGGGAAAACTTACCAGGTCCGAACTTATGGAGGTGAGACAGATTAATAGCTCTTTCTCAAATTTAAGGGTAGTGGTGCATGGCCGTTCTTAGTTCGTGGATTGATTTGTCTGGTTAATTCCGATAACGAACGTGACTCACATATGCTAACTAGAACGCAGTCAGCGTTAATGCGTCGATGCCGATTGGAACGGGTTAGGACCTTTCGGTGGAGTATGACCTGACACCTTCGCTGTTCGTGTGCGCAAGTGCACTTACGGTACGCTGCTTAGCAGGACAATTTGTGTTTAGCAAAATGAGATCGAGCGATAACAGGTCCGTGATGCCCTTAGATGTTCTGGGCTACACGCGTGCTACAATGTGGGTAGCAGCGTGTCTCCTATTCCGAGAGGAACGGGAAATCACTCAAATACTCACTTAGTAGGGATTATGGATTGCAATGGTCCATATGAACTCGGAACTTCTAGTAAGTGCTGGTCATCAGCCAGCGTTGAATACGTCCCTGCCCTTTGTACACACCGCCCGTCGCTACTACCGATGGATTATTTAGTGAGGTCTTTGGAGATGATCGTTCGCTGGATCCTCGTGAACCGCGTCTGCTTTATCGAAGTTGACCGAACTTGATGATTTAGAGGAAGTAAAAGTCGTAACAAGGTTTCCGTAGGTGAACCTGCGGAAGGATCATTAGTGGCCAAGTGATCCTTCCAGAAGTCCGAACCTGCGGGTTGAGACTTCGGCACAAGTTGCCATATGATAATTGACGAAACACTATAGAAGTCCGAACCTGCGGGTTGAGACTTCGGCACAAGTTGCCATATGATAATTGACGAAACACTATAGAAGTCCGAACCTGCGGGTTGAGACTTAGGCACACGTTGCCTTATACATGACTTCGAACAAATACACAAGTCCGAACCTGCGGGTTGAGACTTAGGCACAAGTTGCCTTATACATGACTTCGAACAAATACAAAAGTCCGAACCTGCGGGTTGAGAATTAGGCACAAGTTGCCATATGAAAGTTGACGAAACACTAACAAGTCCGAACCTGCGAGTTGAGACTTAGGCACACGTTGCCTTATACATGACTTCGAACAAATACACAAGTCCGAACTTGCGGGTTGAGACTTAGGCACAAGTTGCCTTATACATACATTGGCCAAATAAACAGAAGTCCGAACCTGCGGGTTGAGACTTAGGCACAAGTTGCCATATTATATTCGATCAAACACTAAGTAGTCCGAACCTGCGGGTTGAGACTCAAGACCGTAACAAGATGTCACTATACAAGTCCGAACCTAAGGGTTGAGACTTAATGCGATCTAGATACCAAGTTGACATCCAATACCTGTTGAGCAAAACCAAAGATTCCCTGTTCTCGAATGATTACACTATATAACAGGGAATCATGAAGAAATCAAGCAAGCGTGAAACAAAGTCATCACTTGGGCATGCTCGATAGCCAACCACATGACCTTAACCTAAGAGAGCATGCAAACCACATGATACCTATAAACGATTAACCCGCCCTAGTTGAATCGTTCACCAAGTGATGACTTCAGTATGGCTAAGAGAAAAACTTTTGAATGGGAAAAACTCTAAGTCCGAACCTCCGGGTTGAGACTTCCGCGTCGGAGGTGGGCGCACCTCCTATCCGAAAGATGGTGAATCAGGGGTGTTCGATCAGCAATGGTCGGATGCCCCGTCGTAGTCCAACTATGACAATCAAAGTCAAGACCTCCGGGTTGAGACTTTCCGCGAGTACAAGCATAAAGGAACACGGACCAAGCCGTACCGAGAGAATCGGTACTAGAGCCCTCGTGGTTCTACATTGAGAGAGCCCTCGTGGTTCTCATTAGGGGCTTTATGCAAGTCGTACTCAATACTGTGGTGTGAAGTATAAAGTATAGTCCTCATCTGGTCCACGCTGCTTCGGCGGTCCTGGGTAAGATAGTTAATTCTAGCTTGCCCTATGTGGAAGAGGACTCAATACCCTACCTGTTGAGCTTGAAACAAAGTCATCACTTGGGCATGCTCATATTGCCATACACAATTACATTATATTCGAATGAGCATGCAAGCGACCCTATATAGACCGAACCAAAACGATAGATACCGCCGTAGTTCACCCCCACCAAGTGATGACTTCAGTATGGCTAGTGTGTGAAGTATAAAGTATAGTCCTCCCCTGGTCCACACTGCTTCGGCGGTCCTGGGTAAGATAGTTAGTTCTAGCTTGCCCTATGTGGAAGAGGACACAATACTTAATACTTAGAGTACAAGCATAAAGGAACACGGACCAAGCCGTACCGAGAGAATCGGTACTAGAGCCCTCGCGGTTCTACATTGTGAGCCCTCGTGGTTCAAACTAGATACTTTATGCAAGGCGTACTCAAAACTGTGGTGTGAAGTATAAAGTATAGTCCTCATCTGGTCCACGCTGCTTCGGCGGTCCTGGGTAAGATAGTTAATTCTAGCTTGCCCTATGTGGAAGAGGACACAATACTTAATACTGTGGTGTAATGGACAAGGTATAGTCCTCCACTGGTCCACGCTGCTCCGGCGGTCCTGGGTAAGATAGTTCATTCTAGCTTGCCCTATGTGGAAGAGGACTCAATACCCTACCTGTTGAGCTTGAAACAAAGTCATCACTTGGGCATGCTCATATTGCCATACAATATTCCATTATCTACTAATGAGCATGCAGCTATATGATTATAACCTGTAAACGATTACCCCGCCGTAGTTCAGCGCTTCAACCAAGTGAAGACTTCAGTATGGCTAGTGTGTGAAGTATAAAGTATAGTCCTCCCCTGGTCCACACTGCTTCGGCGGTCCTGGGTAAGATAGTTAGTTCTAGCTTGCCCTATGGTGGAAGAGGACACCATACTTAATACTGTGGTGTAATGAACAAAGTATAGTCCTCCACTGGTCCACGCTGCTTTGCAGTCCTGGGTAAGATAGTTAATTCTAGCTTGCCCTATGTGGAAGAGGGCATACAAGACAAAGTATAGTTCTCCCCTGGTCCACGCTGCTTCGGCGGTCCTGGGTAAGATAGTTAATTCTAGCTTGCCCTATGTGGAAGAGAGCATACATGAACCAAGAACGAAGGTTATGATCGAGGAATGATTCGACAACTAACCGATGGTATGAAATGTGAAGAATTCAAGCAAGCACACAATCAAGTCATCACTTGGGCATGCTCGATAGCCAACCTCATGACATTAACCTAGTAGAGCATGCGAAAACCAATATATATGTAAACGATGCCCCTCCCTAGTTCAGCGCTTCAACCAAGTGATGACTTCAGAATGGCTAAATCAAATCGGTTCAAAACATACCATCGGTACCCTATTGAAACACACAAGTCGATATCAAACCTCATGATTGTGTAGTCCTCCACTGGTCCACGCCGCTTCGGCGGTCCTGGGTAAGATAGTTCATTCTAGCTTGCCCTATGTGGAAGAGGGCACATTACTCAATACTGTGGTGTTATGAACAAAGTATAGTCCTCCACTGGTCCACGCTGCTCCGGCGGTCCTGGGTAAGATAGTTCATTCTAGCTTGCCCTATGTGGAAGAGGGCATACAAGACAAAGTATAGTTCTCCCCTGGTCCACGCTGCTTCGGCGGTCCTGGGTAAGATAGTTAATTCTAGCTTGCCCTATGTGGAAGAGAGCATACATGAACCAAGAACGAAGGTTATGATCGAGGAATGATTCGACAACTAACCGATGGTATGAAATGTGAAGAATTCAAGCAAGCACACAATCAAGTCATCACTTGGGCATGCTCGATAGCCAACCTCATGACATTAACCTAGTAGAGCATGCGAAAACCAATATATATGTAAACGATGCCTCCCTAGTTCAGCGCTTCAACCAAGTGATGACTTCAGAATGGCTAAATCAAATCGGTTCAAACCATACCATCGGTATCCTATTGAAACACCCAAGTCGATATCAAACCTCATGATTGTGTAGTCCTCCACTGGTCCACGCCGCTTCGGCCGTCCTGGGTAAAATGGAACATTCCAGCTTGCCCTATGTGGAAGAGGGCACATTACTCAATACTGTGGTGTGAAGTATAGAGTTCAGTTCTCCCCTGGTCCACGCTGCTTCGGCGGTCCTGGGTAAGATAGTTCATTCTAGCTTGCCCTATGTGGAAGAGGACACTTCATACTTCGTCTCTAAGCGGCGGCTTGACTCCTCCCTAAGGGGAACGGGTTTACGCGCACAGCGGCGGCTTACGCACTATGGCAGTCA
>NW_026525133.1:132500-152500 GCF_943734705.1 Anopheles coustani | reverse complement strand
TTGGTTGGTTAGTCCTTAGCTGGGCTGGCTGGCTGGCTGGCCATCGGTGGTGTGGTGTGGTGTGGTGTGTGGAGTCGAGCATCGCGCGCCGTTGCCTTCTTCGGAGTGTTGTGGGTACGCAAGTGCTTGCAGTGCAAAGAGGTTGGTGATGGAGTGACATTGCCTTCACCATGGAGTTGCGGGTACTTAGGTACTTGCAAGGAGATGGTGGTATGGTGGTGTTGCATGTGTGGTGTTCGATTAGAAAGATATAATTTCTAAGTCCGGATTAGTGCTGTCAGTGGGGCCGCCGCTAACAGGTCCTGCACGGCCACCGTGGGGCTTGACTTGGCGCTATTCCGGACTTGGGGCGATCACGATGTCCCCGTGCGGGACTTAGAAGATGGAAGAACACAAGTACCCTTATCCCATGACTTGTGAGCGATTGGCATACGTTACCACATGAAGAGAAAAATTGGCTAAGTCCCGGATCCATATTATATGAAGAGAAAAATCGGCTAAGTCCCGGATCCATATTATATGAAGAGAAAAATTGGCTAAGTCCCGGATCCATATTATATGAAGAGAAATATCGGCTAAGTCCAGGATCCATATATAATAACCTAATAATCGGCTAAGTCCCGGATCCATATTATATGAAGAGAAAAATCGGCTAAGTCCAGGATCCATATATAATAACCTAATAATCGGCTAAGTCCAGGATCCATATATAATAACCTAATAACAGGCTAAGTCCAGGATCCATATTATATGAAGAGAAAAATCGGCTAAGTCCGAGATTGGGTCTGTCAGACATACACTTTCAAGATACCACACAAGCAAGCAAGATGGCCTAGTGATGGAACCATATAATATGCAGAGAAAAATCGGCTAAGTCCGAGATTGGGTCTGTCGGAAATACACTATCAAGTTACCACACAAGCAAGCAAGATGGCCTAATGATGGATCCATATGATATGAAGAGAAAAATCGGCTAAGTCCAGGATCCATATAATATGAAGAGAAAAATCGGCTAAGTCCCAGATTGGGTCTGTCAGAAATACACTTCCAAGTTACCACACAAGCAAGCAAGATGGCCTAGTGATGGATCCATATGATATGAAGAGAAAAATCGGCTAAGTCCCAGATTGGGTCTGTCAGAAATACACTTCCAAGTTACCACACAAGCAAGCAAGATGGCCTAGTGATGGATCCATATGATATGAAGAGAAAAATCGGCTAAGTCCAGGATCCATATAATATGAAGAGAAAAATCGGCTAAGTCCCAGATTGGGTCTGTCAGAAATACACTTCCAAGTTACCACATGAGCAAGCAAGATGGCCTAGTGATGGATCCATATAATATGCAGAGAAAAATCGGCTAAGTCCCAGATTGGGTCTGTCAGAAATACACTTCCAAGTTACCACATGAGCAAGCAAGTTACCACATGAAGAGAAAGCCGGCAAAGTCTGGGAATGTTACCACATGAACTGGAAAATGGGCAAAAACCTACCTTCACAGGGAACGTGAATAAGTAAGGCTGTAGACATCGGATCGACAAGCCAAAGACTGATATGGAAAGGAAATGAGTAGTACTAGCTTTCCTGAGAGTTGCAGAGCTTAGACTGCATATGAACGAAAGTTATTAAGCGTCAAAGTCAGAGAAGTTACCCAAAGGAACACAAGTTCCAACTTAGAGCATGTATACCGCCTAGACGGTAAGAGGTACGGCCAGGCTGAGGAATAAGGAAATGTTGGCCAACATGTTCCCTAACTATCCCCCGAAGACCGCAAAGCAATCCAACATCAACCAAGAAAGTTATAGCCCGATCAAGGAAACACCTACTTTGCACCGATATTGCACCAAATACATGTACCAAGCACCTTCGGTTGCATACCTGCAGGGGTTTACCATAGTAGGCCATGGAAGACCGATATACCGAACATAATCACTTTCTATCTCCTCGGGTGTTTGAGATAGCGCTTTGCGGTACAAGAACGAAAGTTAGACTTTATCTTGGTGCATCTTTTTGCCCAAGATCACAAGACCCTATCTACCAAGGCAAGAAAGTTGTGTGGGGACAAAATGTCCAAAAGTGCCCAAAGTGGCACACTTGAACCATATATTCGAGAAAAACACAAGTGTGGGCCCGAGCTAGCAAGTTGAAATGTTCTGACCGTCAGTAGCCCTAGTTGAGGTGCACTTATCATTATATGAGGCCAACGTGCCAGCTAGTCTCTAAAGGGGCGATATGGGTGTTCCAAGGTTTGTACCCAATTGAGGAAAAAACAGGGTAAGGTACGGTGTACCGCGAATAACTCGGGCTATAGATGTCCGATCGATGAGTTTGGCATATGTATGGAAAGGTCTCGACGAGACCTAACTACCCTGAAAGTATGAAGGCAAAGACTTGAATGACCGGGAAGTTATTAAGTGCACAAGTGGTAAAGTTGCACCAAAGTCCATGTTACCCGAAGTGGTACATGAACACCCAATATTCGACCAAAACACAAGTTTAGAGACGAGCTAGCGAGCTACATTGTTCAGACCGTCAGTAGCCCGCATCAAGACACGCATTTCATTATATTGAGCCTAGCCGCTAGCTCGACTCGAAGTCGGTCATATGGTTGGTTGATGGTTTGGACCGACCACGTGGTGTACCAAGGTGATGTACCTTTCATGAATTAAAACTCTGGCTGTATGGCACTGAGCGACAAGCTAAGGTGTGATTTGGAATAGTCTTGAGTGGGACTATTTAGGAAAAATGCGAACAAAAAATCACAAAGTCCTTGGGCGAAGCTATTAGCGAAACATAGAGCAAATTGGTACCAAAAACTATGGAAATGGGACTTGAGTCAAAAATAACCGCAAGTTGGAGAAGAGATAGCAAGCTTGCGTAGAACAATTATATTTGGTGCATGGTATCACCAACAAAAAAGTATATGGGGCCAAGGTGCTGGCTGGCCTCCAAAGTGGAGATATGGGCGATCCAAAGTTTGTACCCAAGTACGAACAAGTATGGAAAAAACAGGGTAAGGTACCAAGTACCATTAATAACTTCGGCTGTAGATGGCCGAGCGAGGCAAACGGCTCACCGTTGGAAAGGTCTTGGGGAGACCTATCTACCCTGAAAGTTTCATGAGGCTGAGTTGAAAGACCACGGAGATATTAGGTGATGATGGTCCAATTCGGGGACCAAGTCGCAGGAAATGGCGCTTGACCAAAATCACCCTTGGAAGGTGAATACCGGCTTACCGGTAAGAGATAGCGACTTGGCGTAGAATATTCATAAGTTGGGCGTGTAGAGACGCAACTTTTATTATATGGGGCCAACCCGGTCAGGGTGCTCCAAGTCGGTCGTTTGGTTGGTTTATGGTTTGGGCCGACCACGTGGTGTGCCAAGTTGAGGTACCTTTCATGAATTATAACTTGGTCAGTTTGCCACCGAGCGACAAGCTGCGGTGTGTTTTGGAATGGTCTTGAGTGGGACTATCAAGGAAAAATACCAATCGAAAATCAGCTTGTCCATGGCCGAAGCTATTAGTGAAACATATAGCAAAATGGGTCCAAAAACGAATGAAATGGGAATTGGACCAAGAATAACGGCAAGTTGGAGAAGAGATAGCAAGTTGGCGTAGAATAATTATATTTGGTGCATGGCATGACCAACAAAAAAGTATATGGGGCCAAGGTGCTAGCTGGCCTCCAAAGTGGAGATATGGGCGATCCAAAGTTTGTACCCAAGTACGAACAAGTATGGAAAAAACAGGGTAAGGTACCAAGTACCATTAATAACTTCGGCTGTAGATGGCCGAGCGAGGCAAACGGCTCACCGTTGGAAAGGTCTTGGGGAGACCTATCTACCCTGAAAGTTTTATGAGGCTGAGTTGAAAGACCACGGAGATATTAGGTGATGATGGTCCAATTCGGGGACCAAGTCTCAGGAAATGGCACTTGACCAAAATCACCCTTGGAAGGTGAATACCGGCTTACCGGTAAGAGATAGCGACTTGGCGTAGAATATTCATAAGTTGGGCGTGTAGAGACGCAACTTTCATTATATGGGGGCAACCCGGTCAGGGTGCTCCAAGTCGGTCGTTTGGTCGGTATATGGTTTGGGCCGACCACATGGTGTACCAAGTTGAGGTATCTTTCATGAATTATAACTCGCTCAGTTTGCCACCGAGCGACAAGTTGCGGTGTGTTTTGGAATGGTCTTGAGTGGGACTATCAAGCAAAAATACAAACAGAATATCAGCTTGTCCATGGCCGAAGCTATTAGTGAAACATATAGCAAAATGGGTCCGAAAACGAATGAAATGGGACTTGGACCAAGAATAACGGCAAGTTAGAGAAGAGATAGCAAGTTGGCGTAGAACAATTATATTTAGTGCATGGTATGACCAAGAAAAAAGTATATGATGCAAAGGTGCTGGCTGGCCTCCAAAGTGGAGATATGGGCGATACAAAGTTTGTACCCAAGTATGGCAAAAACTGGTAGAGGTACCTTTCATGAATTACTGCTCAGGCTGTATGGCACTTAGCGGGACGCTTGGCTCTGGTATGGAATAGTCTTGAGTGGGACTATCAAGGAAAAATACGAACAAAAAATCACCATGTCCACGGACGAAGGTATTAGCGAAACTTAGAGCGAAATTGCGACCAAGTCGCTGGAAATGGCCCTTGGACCAAGTATACCGTCAAGGCGGTACGAGATAGCGAGTTGACGTAGAACATTTATAAGTTTGCCTACAAGAGACAAAAGTTTAGTTATATGGGGCCAACCCGCTCAGGGTTGTCCAAGTCGGTCATATGGCTGATCGAAATTTTCGACCAAGTACTGAGAAAACAGGGTAAGGTACCGTGTACCTCGAATAACTTCGGCTGTAGATGTCCGAGCGAGGCGAACGGCATAGCGTTGGAAAGGTCTTGAGGTGCTCTAGGCACCCTGAAAGTATGAGAAAGCTATCTGGAAAACTTGTGGAGATATTAGAGAAACATAGGGCCCAAAAGATACCAAGTCGCAGGAAATGGGCCCTCCATGAACACCCTAAAATCCCAATTACGGCTAAGTTGCAGGCCAGCTAGCGAAGTGAAATGTTCTAGGCATAACTAGAACACGTTAAGGCGCAACTTTTTGAATAAGAACTTTTTTCGATATCTGGTCCCCAAAGGGGGGATATGGGCGATCCAAGGATTTTTCCAAGTTTCGGTACTTTTTACGGTATCGCTCATAGCTCCGGCTGTAAGCAAGCAAATGACAATCTAAGACATGATTTGGAAAGGTATTGAGTAGTACTAACTTACGTTAGAACACAGCGAAGCGCTATCGGTTCATGGCAAGGCCGATATAAACAGTCAAAGATGAAAAATGTTGATAAAATGAACAAAAATTACCTTGGTACGCGAATAGCGGCCAGGGATGAAGAGGTACGAAGTTGGTGTAGAACAATTATAATTAGGGCTTGGTACGCTCTAAAAGTTTGCCGAAGACCGCAAAGCGCTCAGACCCATAGAAAGTGGCCATTTGGGCCGAACAGTGCATGCAAAGAGGTGAAAATGCAAAAATTGCACTTTGAGGGGCGATTTGCGGGGGGAAGGAGGGGTCGGAGGGCAAAATGTCCCTTGACCAAAAAGTTTTATCTCGTCGAGATCTACAACATTGCCGAAGACCGCAAAGCGCTAGCTCGCAATCGAAAAATCGAGAATTTGAAAATTTTCTAAGTCTTGGGCTCCCTAAGGAAAAGTTTCAAAAATCACGTTTGTCCCCTATTTTGAAGGGGAAGGAGTCGGTTCCGGGGCATGGTGTCTTCGGCAAAAAGTCTTATCTTTTTGCGTACTTTCGACTAGTTCAATAAAAATTTTTGACCCAAAATTTGTTCGGCGGACCCCTAGGTCGAAAAACCCGAAAAAAGTCGAAAAAAGTCGAAAATGTCGAAAAATGAGAAAACCTCATATTCGGACTCTACACGAGCCCCAGATATTGAAAAGTGAAATCCGCGGTCGATTTGGAACAAAAAATTTACCTAGGCAAAGTTGTATGGAGGTAGGGACCCCTGAGAAAAAAGTTTGGTCCCGAGGCTCCTTGGACCACCAAGTCCCTAGGTCGGACCAAAATCGGAAAAAATCCGACCAAAGTCGAAAGTGTCGAAAATTTTAAAAAACCCCTTTTGGGGCCCTATGGCCTCCCTAGATAATGAAAAGTGAGGTCCGCGGCCGATCCGGAAGAAAAACTTGACCTAGGGAAACTTGTATGACGGTGGGGACCCAAAAAAATTTCGATGAGTGTAGTTTAGACAGGCCGGAAAATGTATCGGTGGTCCGTATCAAGGGACGTCTTTTAGTTCCATGGGGTGGTGGTCGTCGAACAAAGTCGCCTAGGTCGACCACCAGAAAGACCAGTCGTGTTGTAATGGATGTTTTGACCACTTTACTAGGGAAACCTAGTAGGTCGAAGCAAATTTGGGGTTCGAGATGAGTTGGTGAAAGTTGGTCCAACCTAGGTGTGCTTGGTGGAGGTTGACCATGAAAGTAGAGCATGATGGGAATGACCATAACTTTGGTTCTAGATGTCGGATCGGTACACTTTCGGCAGTTTTGGAAAGGTGAAGGCCTGCTCTAGCTATGTTTCCTACCAAGCTGAGCGCCTACTAGTGACCCGGAGGAGGTATTAAGGGTCAAAGGCAAAAAGGGGTACCCTAAAGTGCGTGTGACCAAGAAAATGGGAAAAACGGTATCGCCTATAGCTCAGGCTGTATGGCTCGGATCGGAAAGCTTGGATATGCGTTGGAAAGGTCTTGATGAGCGCTAGCTATGTGTCCTACCAAGCGAAGCGCTAGGTGTTGAGCAAGTCGGTCATATTAGAGGGCAAAGGTGAAAAATGGTGGTTTAGAGGCGAAAATTCACCTTATGATCGAAAATAGCGGGCGAACGATAAGAGCTACGAACACGGCGTAGAACAATCATAAGTACGTTACCACAAGACCTAACTTTGGCCAATATAGAGCGAGAAGATCGGAGGTACCCATCAGGGTGATATGGCTGGTTCAAAGTTGGACCAAAACGAGACTTGAGAAATGGATTGAAACACGGTATCGCGAATAACTCAGGCTGTATGGAACGGATCGACAAGCTTAGATCAGTGTTGGAAAGGTCGAACCGAGCGCTAACTATAATCCCAAACAACCGAAGCGCTAAGTGTTGAGCAAAACTGAGTTATTAAGCGACAAAGTGGAAAAATAATACCAAAATGGCCAAAAATCACACAAGACCAAGAATACCGAGCAAGCGGTAAGAGATAGCGGGTTGACGTAGAATACTTATAAGTTTGCCTCTACGAGACCTAAAAGTCGTCCATAGAAAGCGAGAAGATCGGACCACTCTGGAAGGGTGATACGAGTGGTCAAAAATTAGCAAAAATGAAACATGGCTAAAATGGATTTGACTTGTGCACCATGTAGCTCCGGCTGTATGGCATGGATTGTAGAGCTAGGATATGTTTTGGAAAGGTAACACCCAGCGCTAGATACGACTAGAAGAAAGCAAAGCGCTAACTAGCATGATTTGGAAGTTATTAAGCGTCAAAGTCGAAAAATGTTACCAAAATTGAAACTCGAGTACATTGGGCCAAAAAGTACAAGTTGTGAAATTTGGACTTACGAGTAAAATACCGAGCAGGCGGTAAGAGATAGAGACTTGGTGTAGAACAATTATAAGTTGGGCATGTTATAACCTATATTTGGCCCGAACATAGTCTCGAGATCGGTGGTACCTAAAAGGGTGGTACAGGTGTTAGATGGTTTTCCCAGAGCATAAGCTCCACATGATATGGAAAACGGGAAACATCATAACTTCGGCTGTATGGCATGGAATGGAACGAACAAGGTATCGATGGAAAGAGAAAAGGTAGCGCTAACTATAATTCCTTCCAAGCAAAGCGCTAGCATGTGACCGTTTGGGAGTTATTGTGAGTCAAAGTCTGAAATTGTTACCACGAGAGGCGAAAATCCAACTAAGTCCATGAATACCGGGCTGGCGGTAAGAGATACGGCTTGGCCGTAGAACATTTATAAGTTGGCCAATACAAGACCTAAGTTTCGTCCATAGATGACAAGAAGATCGAAGATACGTGAAGGTGAGATATGGGCGTCCCAAAGTGGGCCTTTGAAAAAGTGACAAACTTCCCTTATAACAGCATACACCAAATATCTCTGGCTCTATGGCACCGAATAAGAAGTTGAGCTCAGCGATAGAAAGGTGATAGGCAGCGCTAAATATCATACGAACAGAGTGAAGCGCTAAAGGGAAAGGATCTTGGTGATATAAGGTGACAAAGTCGAGAAAAGTTGCCTCAAAATCATGAAAAATGTGATAAAATGGCTAAGTCCCGGGTGCCTTAAGGGCAGGTTAATCGAATGTACCGAGCTGGCGGTACGAGATAGAGACTTGGTGTAGAACAATTATATGTTTGGCATGGCAAGACCTACATTCGGTCAATACAAAGTGAGAAGATCAAAGATACCCGCAAGGGTGATATTGGTGTCCAAAGGAAAAAAGCACTAAGTCAAGAAGTCAGTATGCGATGAAACACGGACCAAGAGTACCAAGCAATTGGTGCAAGTTAGAGCCTTAATGGTTCAAGATAGAGACTTGGTGTAGAACAATTATAAGTTTGGCATAGCAAGACCTACATTTGGTCAATACATGGTGCGAAGATCAAAGATACCCGTAAGGGTGATATTGGTGTCCAAAGGTAAAAAACACTAAGTCTTGGGAAACTTATATGAAGAAAAAGGACCCTGATGGGTCATATGGAATTGATCGAAAAATCGGCTAAGTCCCAAAATGGGGATGTCAGAACTACACTCATATGTTACCACATGAAGCAAGGCAAACTTATATGAAGGAAAGGACCCTGATGGGTCATATGGTATTTTACGAAAAATCGGCTAAGTCCCAAAATGGGGATGTCAGAACTACACTCAAATGTTACCACACCAAGCAAGGCAAACTTATATGAAGCAAAGGACCCTGATGGGTCATATGGTATTTTACGAAAAATCGGCTAAGTCCCAAAATGGGGATGTCAGAACTACACTCAAATGTTACCACACCAAGCAAGGCAAACTTATATGAAGCAAAGGACCCTGATGGGTCATATGGTATTTTACGAAAAATCGGCTAAGTCCCAAAATGGGGATGTCAGAACTACACTCAAATGTTACCATACCAAGCAAGGCAAACTTATATGAAGCAAAGGACCCTGATGGGTCATATGGTATTTTACGAAAAATCGGCTAAGTCCCAAAATGGGGATGTCAGAACTACACTCAAATGTTACCACACCAAGCAAGGCAAACTTATATGAAGCAAAGGACCCTGATGGGTCATATGGTATTTTACGAAAAATCGGCTAAGTCCCAAAATGGGGATGTCAGAACTACACTCAAATGTTACCACACCAAGCAAGGCAAACTTATATGAAGCAAAGGACCCTGATGGGTCATATGGTATTTTACGAAAAATCGGCTAAGTCCCAAAATGGGGATGTCAGAACTACACTCAAATGTTACCACACCAAGCAAGGCAAACTTATATGAAGCAAAGGACCCTGATGGGTCATATGGTATTTTACGAAAAATCGGCTAAGTCCCAAAATGGGGATGTCAGAACTACACTCAAATGTTACCACACCAAGCAAGGCAAACTTATATGAAGCAAAGGACCCTGATGGGTCATATGGTATTTTACGAAAAATCGGCTAAGTCCCAAAATGGGGATGTCAGAACTACACTCAAATGTTACCACACCAAGCAAGGCAAACTTATATGAAGGAAAGGACCCTGATGGGTCATATGGTATTTTACGAAAAATCGGCTAAGTCCCAAAATGATGATGTCAGAACTACACTCAAATGTTACCACACCAAGCAAGGCAAACTTATATGAAGGAAAGGACCCTGATGGGTCATATGGTATTTTACGAAAAATCGGCTTAGGTGAACCCTAAGAAGAAACACGGACCAAGTCAGATGGCCTAAGTCAAGAGTGCAAGTGACCTAGGCAAAGTTGTATGACGGTGAGGACCCTGAAAAATCTGGTTAGTGTAGTTTAGACAGGGGAGGTTTTTGGGTCGGCTGAACCTCCTTATTTTGGGTTTTGACCTCCTCAAGAAGCTACACCTAGGCAAACTGCCTAGGGTGAAAGTGCGAAGACCAATCGAATAGTAAGACAAGTTTTGACCGATCGCCCTAGGCAAGCTTGTATGAAGAAAGGGACCCTATGGGTCATATGGAAATACATGAAAAATCGGCTAAGTCCCAAAATTGGGATGTCTGAACTACACTAAAAAGTTACCACATCAAGCAAGGCAAAGTACCTAGGTGAACCCTAAGAAGAAACACGGACTAAGTCAGATGGCCTAAGTCAAGAGTACAAGTGACCTAGGCAAAGTTGTATGGCGCTGAGGACCCTGAAAAATCGGGTTAGTGTAGTTCAGACAGGGGAGGTTTTTGGGTCGGCTGAACCTCCTTATTTTGGGTTTTGACCTCCTCAAGAAGCTACACCTAGGCAAACTGCCTAGGGTGAAAGTGCGAAGACCAATCGAATAGTAAGACAAGTTTTGACCGATCGCCCTAGGCAAGCTTGTATGAAGAAAGGGACCCTATGGGTCATATGGAAATACATGAAAAATCGGCTAAGTCCCAAAATTGGGATGTCTGAACTACACTAAAAAGTTACCACATCAAGCAAGGCAAAGTACCTAGGTGAACCCTAAGAAGAAACACGGACCAAGTCAGATGGCCTAAGTCAAGAGTACAAGTGACCTAGGCAAAGTTGTATGGCGCTGAGGACCCTGAAAAATCGGGTTAGTGTAGTTCAGACAGGGGAGGTTTTTGGGTCGGCTGAACCTCCTTATTTTGGGTTTTGACCTCCTCAAGAAGCTACACCTAGGCAAACTGCCTAGGGTGAAAGTGCGAAGACCAATCGAATAGTAAGACAAGTTTTGACCGATCGCCCTAGGCAAGCTTGTATGAAGAAAGGGACCCTTAGGGTCATATGGAAATTCATGAAAAATCGGCTAAGTCCCAAAATTGGGATGTCAGAACTACACTAAAAAGTTACCACATCAAGCAAGGCAAAGTACCTAGGTGAACCCTAGGAAGAAACACGGACCAAGTCAGATGGCCTAAGTCAAGAGTATAAGTGACCTAGGCAAAGTTGTATGGCGCTGAGGACCCTGAAAAATCGGGTTAGTGTAGTTAAGACAGGGGAGGTTTCAGGGTCGGCCAGACCTCCTTATTTCGGGTTTTGGCCTCCTCAAGAAGACAGACCTAGGCGAATTGCCTAGGGTGAAACTGCGAAGACCAATCGAATAGTAAGACAAGTTTTGACCGATCGCCCTAGGCAAGCTTGTATGAAGAAAGGGACCCTATGGGTCATATGGAAATTCATGAAAAATCGGCTAAGTCCCAAAATTGGGATGTCAGAACTACACTATAAAGTTACCACATTAGCAAGGCAGACTTGTATGAAGAACGGGACCCAGGTGAAAGTAGCAAATATCCCAAACCGAACATGAATATTATACACACAAGAGTACGAACATAAAGGAACACGGACCAAGCGTGCCGAGAGAATCGGTACTATAGAGCCCTCGTGGTTCTACACAAAGACTTTATGTTAGGGGTTCAAGCCCCATAGTACTCAAACGGTGACAGTAGCAAATATCCCAAACCGAACATGAATATTATACACACAAGAGTACGAACATAAAGGAACACGGACCAAGCGTGCCGAGAGAATCGGTACTATAGAGCCCTCGTGGTTCTACACAAAGACTTTATGTTAGGGGTTCAAGCCCCATAGTACTCAAACGGTGACAGTAGCAAATATCCAAAAACGAACTGGAATTTACATTCTGTTGGTCATGCGGTCGTCCAAAGGGGTCTAGTATCCTGGGATGACAAGCATCACGGGCACAGTCTCGTATCAAAACAGTCGAAGAGGCCCGCGAAAGCTTGCTTTCCATGGCTATGCGATGCACAAATTGAGTTTCTCCGTAGTTATACACAGCGCACAGGTGAAAGTAGCAAATATCCCAAATCGAACATGAATTTTATACACACAAGAGTACAAACATAAAGGAACACGGACCAAGCGTACCGAGAGAATCGGTACTAGAGCCCTTGTGGTTCTACATTGAGAGCCCTCATGGTTCTACATAGATACTTTATGTTAGGGGTTCCAACCCCATAGTACTAGAACGGTGGAAGTAGCAAATAAACCGAACGTGGAATTTACTTTCTGATGGTCATGCGGTCGTCCAAAGGGGTCTAGTATCCTGGGATGACAAGCATCACGGGCACAGCTCGTATCAAAACAGTCGAAGAGGCCCGCGAAAGCTTGCTTTCCATGGCTATGCGATGCACAAATTGAGTTTACTCACCGTAGTATAAAACGAACGAACCGAACCTATCCGAGTAGGGATAATGGGCGCAGTAACATACTTCTGTGACCCAGCGAGAGTTGAACGAGGTGACATGAACTGTCAGTGGCTTATATCAGATGGGATACATACATGAGATTGCTTTCAAATCTACACTCGAAAACCTAACCAAGTAAAAGCGAACGTGGGGAGGATTCGAAACTGGTAACGAAATCTTAAGCTGGAAAGAGTCATCACTATGGATACATATTATGCGAAACCAATCAAGTGCTCATTACTGATCCAAAACCGAAGAGCACTAGTGAACACCTTAATCTCACCCTAGTTCACATCCAAGTGATCGACCACGTGTGTGAAGCAAAGACCAATCGAATTCCTCAATGGACCGAACACTATGAACAAATGGCCAAAAACGTTATAACTATCCAAACATACTACTATCTAGCGAAAGTCATCACGATGGAACCATACCATGATCTTTAACCTATAGCGCTCACCATATTCCTACCCAGAGTGCAAGTGAACAGATTGCCCACCCTTACCCAGTTCACAACCACGTGATCGACTAACATACCGAGGTTACCACAAGTCAAAGTTATACGTTTACAAGCGCAAGACCAATCGAAAACCCCGAAAGCAATCTCGACCCAAAATGTATTATCCGTGAGTGTAGTCGAGTCTCGTACTCGTCATCTGTAATCGTCGGATAGAATATCCAGTACACGGTTGTCTTTCCAAATGAAATCTACATACAGAACTCGCTCTTGGCAAATGGGTGGCAATGGCGCAATCAGGAGCGAGTTCCCGTCCGGGTGCCAAGTGATTGGCAAATGTCTGGGGGAAAGCAACCATATATTGATTTGTCTGTTAGTGTACTGGGTGTTTGAGGTATGTAGTATCCACGCTTGGTTGGGTGTGTCAGAGGACCATGGATGCGTTCACAACCCCAATTGGGGTACATCGGGAATGATTTTGTGGAACCGATGTGCCCGGCACACACTAAGTTTTGTTGCAAGTTAATAGTGTGCCATGTCCGGGGGGGTTGTGATTAAACTCTGGTGAATTGCGTACTGTGGTGATTGGGGTATGAAAGCCCCGCAGTTGCAATGATCGGACGCGCCTAGCGTGTCCTTTAGTTGATGGTAGGGAAATGAAGGCCCTTGTCAGCTCACCTAAGTATTCATGGAAGTTTGGCATAAGGTCGCTGTGGTAGGGGTATGAAGGCCCCGTCAGCGCATGCACAATCGGGCGCACGTGCGCTTAGCGGAGTCGAATGCCGCTCAAGTGCCTGTCCGGTGCATCGGGTGTGTGTGATACGAGGGCAATGAGGTTCGCACGGGGGCTCGCCTCCCGTGTGCTACCGGACTTGACAACATATAGAACGTGGTGTTTGCTCCTCCGGGTGCAATGGGACAATGAACATTCGAACGCAAAGTCGGAATTCTGGTTGATCCTACCAGTAATATACGCTCGTCTCAAAGGTTAAGCCATGCATGTCTAAGTACAAACAGATTTAATGTGAAACCGCATAAGGCTCAGTATAACAGCTATAATTTACGAGATCATCAACCTAGTTACTTGGATAACTGTGGAAAATCTAGAGCTAATACATGCAACATGCCAGGACCCTCGCGGGAACTGGTGCACTTATTAGTCAAACCAATCGCGGGTTCTCCGTGTCATTGAGTTGAAGTCTGGATAATGATGCTGATCGTATGGTCTCGCACCGACGACAGATCTCGCAAATATCTGCCCTATCAACTATGGATGGTAGTATAGAGGACTACCATGGTTGCAACGGGTAACGGGGAATCAGGGTTCGATTCCGGAGAGGGAGCCTGAGAAATGGCTACCACATCCAAGGAAGGCAGCAGGCGCGTAAATTACCCAATCCCGGGACGGGGAGGTAGTGACGAGAAATAACAATATGAAACTCTTTAATGATGTTTCATAATTGGAATGAGTAGAGCATAAATCCTTCTACGAGGATCAAGTGGAGGGCAAGTCTGGTGCCAGCAGCCGCGGTAATTCCAGCTCCACTAGCGTATATTAAAATTGTTGCGGTTAAAACGTTCGAAGTTGATACTTGTCCAACACAGTCCGGCTCCGCCGACCCGGTCAACCCGTGGTCGGTGGGCCAAGTCGGAATCTGGTTGCGACTCAATGGTGTGGTAGGGCACCAAGTCTGTGTCATGGTGTGCCCTTCAACGGGTGCAAGTGTAACATAGAGCTCGACCGCTCACGTTTACCTTGAACAAATTAGAGTGCTTAAAGCAGGGTGCCCAAACGCCCTAGAATAATCTTGCATGGAATAATGGAATACGACCTTGGTCTAATCTTTCATTGGTTTGTACTCAGACCGGAGGTAATGATTAACAGAAGTAGTTGGGGACACTAGTATTACGGCGCGAGAGGTGAAATTCGTAGACCGTCGTAAGACTAACTAAAGCGAAGGCATTTGTCAAGGATGCTTTCTTTAATCAAGAACGAAAGTTAGAGGATCGAAGGCGATTAGATACCGCCCTAGTTCTAACCGTAAACGATGCCAACTAGCAATTGGGAGACGCTACAACCAGGTGCTCTCAGTAGCTTCCGGGAAACCAAAGTCAGGTTCCGGGGGAAGTATGGTTGCAAAGTTGAAACTTAAAGGAATTGACGGAAGGGCACCACAATGAAATGGAGCTTGCGGTTCAATTTGACTCAACACGGGAAAACTTACCAGGTCCGAACTTATGGAGGTGAGACAGATTAATAGCTCTTTCTCAAATTTAAGGGTAGTGGTGCATGGCCGTTCTTAGTTCGTGGATTGATTTGTCTGGTTAATTCCGATAACGAACGTGACTCACATATGCTAACTAGAACGCAGTCAGCGTTAATGCGTCGATGCCGATTGGAACGGGTTAGGACCTTTCGGTGGAGTATGACCTGACACCTTCGCTGTTCGTGTGCGCAAGTGCACTTACGGTACGCTGCTTAGCAGGACAATTTGTGTTTAGCAAAATGAGATCGAGCGATAACAGGTCCGTGATGCCCTTAGATGTTCTGGGCTACACGCGTGCTACAATGTGGGTAGCAGCGTGTCTCCTATTCCGAGAGGAACGGGAAATCACTCAAATACTCACTTAGTAGGGATTATGGATTGCAATGGTCCATATGAACTCGGAACTTCTAGTAAGTGCTGGTCATCAGCCAGCGTTGAATACGTCCCTGCCCTTTGTACACACCGCCCGTCGCTACTACCGATGGATTATTTAGTGAGGTCTTTGGAGATGATCGTTCGCTGGATCCTCGTGAACCGCGTCTGCTTTATCGAAGTTGACCGAACTTGATGATTTAGAGGAAGTAAAAGTCGTAACAAGGTTTCCGTAGGTGAACCTGCGGAAGGATCATTAGTGGCCAAGTGATCCTTCCAGAAGTCCGAACCTGCGGGTTGAGACTTCGGCACAAGTTGCCATATGATAATTGACGAAACACTATAGAAGTCCGAACCTGCGGGTTGAGACTTCGGCACAAGTTGCCATATGATAATTGACGAAACACTATAGAAGTCCGAACCTGCGGGTTGAGACTTAGGCACACGTTGCCTTATACATGACTTCGAACAAATACACAAGTCCGAACCTGCGGGTTGAGACTTAGGCACAAGTTGCCTTATACATGACTTCGAACAAATACACAAGTCCGAACCTGCGGGTTGAGAATTAGGCACAAGTTGCCATATGAAAGTTGACGAAACACTAACAAGTCCGAACCTGCGAGTTGAGACTTAGGCACACGTTGCCTTATACATGACTTCGAACAAATACACAAGTCCGAACTTGCGGGTTGAGACTTAGGCACAAGTTGCCTTATACATACATTGGCCAAATAAACAGAAGTCCGAACCTGCGGGTTGAGACTTAGGCACAAGTTGCCATATTATATTCGATCAAACACTAAGTAGTCCGAACCTGCGGGTTGAGACTCAAGACCGTAACAAGATGTCACTATACAAGTCCGAACCTAAGGGTTGAGACTTAATGCGATCTAGATACCAAGTTGACATCCAATACCTGTTGAGCAAAACCAAAGATTCCCTGTTCTCGAATGATTACACTATATAACAGGGAATCATGAAGAAATCAAGCAAGCGTGAAACAAAGTCATCACTTGGGCATGCTCGATAGCCAACCACATGACCTTAACCTAAGAGAGCATGCAAACCACATGATACCTATAAACGATTAACCCGCCCTAGTAGAATCGTTCACCAAGTGATGACTTCAGTATGGCTAAGAGAAAAACTTTTGAATGGGAAAAACTCTAAGTCCGAACCTCCGGGTTGAGACTTCCGCGTCGGAGGTGGGCGCACCTCCTATCCGAAAGATGGTGAATCAGGGGTGTTCGATCAGCAATGGTCGGATGCCCCGTCGTAGTCCAACTATGACAATCAAAGTCAAGACCTCCGGGTTGAGACTTTCCGCGAGTACAAGCATAAAGGAACACGGACCAAGCCGTACCGAGAGAATCGGTACTAGAGCCCTCGTGGTTCTACATTGAGAGAGCCCTCGTGGTTCTCATTAGGGGCTTTATGCAAGTCGTACTCAATACTGTGGTGTGAAGTATAAAGTATAGTCCTCCCCTGGTCCACACTGCTTCGGCGGTCCTGGGTAAGATAGTTAGTTCTAGCTTGCCCTATGTGGAAGAGGACTCAATACCCTACCTGTTGAGCTTGAAACAAAGTCATCACTTGGGCATGCTCATATTGCCATACTCAATTACATTATATTCGAATGAGCATGCAAGCGACCCTATATAGACCGAACCAAAACGATAGATACCGCCGTAGTTCACCCCCACCAAGTGATGACTTCAGTATGGCTAGTGTGTGAAGTATAAAGTATAGTCCTCCCCTGGTCCACACTGCTTCGGCGGTCCTGGGTAAGATAGTTAGTTCTAGCTTGCCCTATGTGGAAGAGGACACAATACTTAATACTTAGAGTACAAGCATAAAGGAACACGGACCAAGCCGTACCGAGAGAATCGGTACTAGAGCCCTCGCGGTTCTACATTGTGAGCCCTCGTGGTTCAAACTAGATACTTTATGCAAGGCGTACTCAAAACTGTGGTGTGAAGTATAAAGTATAGTCCTCATCTGGTCCACGCTGCTTCGGCGGTCCTGGGTAAGATAGTTAATTCTAGCTTGCCCTATGTGGAAGAGGACACAATACTTAATACTGTGGTGTAATGGACAAGGTATAGTCCTCCACTGGTCCACGCTGCTCCGGCGGTCCTGGGTAAGATAGTTCATTCTAGCTTGCCCTATGTGGAAGAGGACACAATACCCTACCTGTTGAGCTTGAAACAAAGTCATCACTTGGGCATGCTCATATTGCCATACAATATTCCATTATCTACTAATGAGCATGCAGCTATATGATTATAACCTGTAAACGATTACCCCGCCGTAGTTCAGCGCTTCAACCAAGTGAAGACTTCAGTATGGCTAGTGTGTGAAGTATAAAGTATAGTCCTCCCCTGGTCCACACTGCTTCGGCGGTCCTGGGTAAGATAGTTAGTTCTAGCTTGCCCTATGGTGGAAGAGGACACCATACTTAATACTGTGGTGTAATGAACAAAGTATAGTCCTCCACTGGTCCACGCTGCTTTGCAGTCCTGGGTAAGATAGTTAATTCTAGCTTGCCCTATGTGGAAGAGGGCATACAAGACAAAGTATAGTTCTCCCCTGGTCCACGCTGCTTCGGCGGTCCTGGGTAAGATAGTTAATTCTAGCTTGCCCTATGTGGAAGAGAGCATACATGAACCAAGAACGAAGGTTATGATCGAGGAATGATTCGACAACTAACCGATGGTATGAAATGTGAAGAATTCAAGCAAGCACACAATCAAGTCATCACTTGGGCATGCTCGATAGCCAACCTCATGACATTAACCTAGTAGAGCATGCGAAAACCAATATATATGTAAACGATGCCCCTCCCTAGTTCAGCGCTTCAACCAAGTGATGACTTCAGAATGGCTAAATCAAATCGGTTCAAAACATACCATCGGTACCCTATTGAAACACACAAGTCGATATCAAACCTCATGATTGTGTAGTCCTCCACTGGTCCACGCCGCTTCGGCGGTCCTGGGTAAGATAGTTCATTCTAGCTTGCCCTATGTGGAAGAGGGCACATTACTCAATACTGTGGTGTTATGAACAAAGTATAGTCCTCCACTGGTCCACGCTGCTCCGGCGGTCCTGGGTAAGATAGTTCATTCTAGCTTGCCCTATGTGGAAGAGGGCATACAAGACAAAGTATAGTTCTCCCCTGGTCCACGCTGCTTCGGCGGTCCTGGGTAAGATAGTTAATTCTAGCTTGCCCTATGTGGAAGAGAGCATACATGAACCAAGAACGAAGGTTATGATCGAGGAATGATTCGACAACTAACCGATGGTATGAAATGTGAAGAATTCAAGCAAGCACACAATCAAGTCATCACTTGGGCATGCTCGATAGCCAACCTCATGACATTAACCTAGTAGAGCATGCGAAAACCAATATATATGTAAACGATGCCTCCCTAGTTCAGCGCTTCAACCAAGTGATGACTTCAGAATGGCTAAATCAAATCGGTTCAAACCATACCATCGGTATCCTATTGAAACACCCAAGTCGATATCAAACCTCATGATTGTGTAGTCCTCCACTGGTCCACGCCGCTTCGGCCGTCCTGGGTAAAATGGAACATTCCAGCTTGCCCTATGTGGAAGAGGGCACATTACTCAATACTGTGGTGTGAAGTATAGAGTTCAGTTCTCCCCTGGTCCACGCTGCTTCGGCGGTCCTGGGTAAGATAGTTCATTCTAGCTTGCCCTATGTGGAAGAGGACACTTCATACTTCGTCTCTAAGCGGCGGCTTGACTCCTCCCTAAGGGGAACGGGTTTACGCGCACAGCGGCGGCTTACGCACTATGGCAGTCATGGATGCCTTACGTTTCTATGAAAAGTGTGTTCCTCCCCTGGTCCACGCTGCTTCGGCAGTCCTGGGTAAGATAGTTAGTTCTAGCTTGCCCTATGTGGAAGAGGACACGTAGACTTACTGTGGTGTGAAGTATAAGGTTCAGTTCTCCCCTGGTCCACGCCGCTTCGGCCGTCCTGGGTAAAATGGATTCATCCAGCTTGCCCTATGTGGAATGAGGACACTTTATGCTTCGTCTCTAAGCGGCGGCTTGCTCCTCCCTACGGGGAACGGGTATACGCGCACAGCGGCGGCTTACGCAAGTTAGTCACCCTCGGCAGTGGATCACTCGGCTCATGGATCGATGAAGACCGCAGCTAACTGCGCGTCATAATGTGAACTGCAGGACACATGAACATTGATAAGTTGAACGCATATTGCACGTCGTGGGAACCTACCATGATGTACAGATGACTGAGCGCTTATATTTGAGAAATGTATCGCATACATTTAACTACGCCGTGACACCCGTCACGAGACGTGCACCATGATGTTAACTAGGGTCGCGACGACCCGCTAGCATTAAAGAACCCGTGGTTTACAATATACTGGCATTGGAATTCGAAG
>NW_026525133.1:95000-127500 GCF_943734705.1 Anopheles coustani | reverse complement strand
AGGACTTAGAGTGCCGGGACGGGTTGGCGGATCCAACACTCTGGGTACCTCCGGGTACTTGGGGTTGGTTGAGGACTTGGTGAACAAACACTTGATATACACTCTCCGGATGTACTTCGGGTGTCACCTGTTGTCCGAGACCACTTGCATGGTTAGCAAGCGTTGTGATTCAATGGCCCTACCGGGCAAACACTTTGGGTTCGCAAGGACTTGGAGTGCCGGGACGGGTTGGCGGATCCAACACTCTGGGTACCTCCGGGTACTTGGGGTTGGTTGAGGACTTGGTGAACAAACACTTGTTGTACACTCTCCGGATGTACTTCGGGTGTCACCTGTTGTCCGAGACCACTTGCATGGTTAGCAAGCGTTGTGGTCTAATGGCCCTACCGGGCAAACACTTTATGTTCGCGAGGACTTGGAGTGCTGGTAGTGGTTGGCGGACCCAACACTCTGGGTACCTCCGGGTACTTGGGGTTGGTTGAGAACTTGGTGAAGATACCCCTGTCACCTTGTTCGAGGCCACTTGCATGGTCGCAAGCGTTGTGATACAATGGCCCTACCGGGCAAACACTTTGGGTTCGCAAGGACTTGGAGTGCCGGGACGGGTTTGCGGATCCAACACTCTGGGTACCTCCGGGTACTTGGGGTTGGTTGAGGACTTGGTGAACAAACACTTGATATACACTCTCCGGGTGTACTTCGGGTGTCACCTGTTGTCCGAGGCCACTTGCATGGTTAGCAAGCGTTGTGGTCTAATGGCCCTACCGGGCAAACACTTTGGGTTCGCGAGGACTTGGAGTGCTGGTAGTGGTTGGCGGATCCAACACTCTGGGTACCTCCGGGTACTTGGGGTTGGTTGAGGACTTGGTGAGCAAACACTTGATATACGTTCTTCGGATGTACTTCGGGTGTCACCTGTTGTCCGAGGCCACTTGCATGGTCAACGGTTGAGGTGGTAATGGCGGATCGGTGCTGTAGGGTGCCGGCCTGTTGGCTGCCTTGGCCGGGTTGGTTGGTTAACACTTGATTGAGCTTGCACCCGAGGGTAATGGCACTTGAAGGTGGGTACCGGCCAACTGACCTGGTGTGTTGGTTGGTTGGTGAACACTTGGCGGTACTTGCACTTGGCTGTGCTTGGACTTGAAGGTGGGATCTGGCTGGCCTAGGCCATTGGTGGTTGGTTGGTTGGTTAGTCCTTAGCTGGGCTGGCTGGCTGGCTGGCCATCGGTGGTGTGGTGTGGTGTGGTGTGTGGAGTCGAGCATCGCGCGCCGTTGCCTTCTTCGGAGTGTTGTGGGTACGCAAGTGCTTGCAGTGCAAAGAGGTTGGTGATGGAGTGACATTGCCTTCACCATGGAGTTGCGGGTACTTAGGTACTTGCAAGGAGATGGTGGTATGGTGGTGTTGCGTGTGTGGTGTTCGATTAGAAAGATATAATTTCTAAGTCCGGATTAGTGCTGTCAGTGGGGCCGCCGCTAACAGGTCCTGTACGGCCACCGTGGGGCTTGACTTGGCGCTATTCCGGACTTGGGGCGATCACGATGTCCCCGTGCGGGACTTAGAAGATGGAAGAACACAAGTACCCTTATCCCATGACTTGTGAGCGATTGGCATACGTTACCACATGAAGAGAAAAATTGGCTAAGTCCCGGATCCATATTATATGAAGAGAAAAATCGGCTAAGTCCCGGATCCATATTATATGAAGAGAAAAATTGGCTAAGTCCCGGATCCATATTATATGAAGAGAAATATCGGCTAAGTCCAGGATCCATATATAATAACCTAATAATCGGCTAAGTCCCGGATCCATATTATATGAAGAGAAAAATCGGCTAAGTCCAGGATCCATATATAATAACCTAATAATCGGCTAAGTCCAGGATCCATATATAATAACCTAATAACAGGCTAAGTCCCGGATCCATATTATATGAAGAGAAAAATCGGCTAAGTCCGAGATTGGGTCTGTCAGACATACACTTTCAAGATACCACACAAGCAAGCAAGATGGCCTAGTGATGGAACCATATAATATGAAGAGAAAAATCGGCTAAGTCCGAGATTGGGTCTGTCGGAAATACACTATCAAGTTACCACACAAGCAAGCAAGATGGCCTAATGATGGATCCATATGATATGAAGAGAAAAATCGGCTAAGTCCAGGATCCATATAATATGAAGAGAAAAATCGGCTAAGTCCCAGATTGGGTCTGTCAGAAATACACTTCCAAGTTACCACACAAGCAAGCAAGATGGCCTAGTGATGGATCCATATGATATGAAGAGAAAAATCGGCTAAGTCCAGGATCCATATAATATGAAGAGAAAAATCGGCTAAGTCCCAGATTGGGTCTGTCAGAAATACACTTCCAAGTTACCACACAAGCAAGCAAGATGGCCTAGTGATGGATCCATATGATATGAAGAGAAAAATCGGCTAAGTCCCAGATTGGGTCTGTCAGAAATACACTTCCAAGTTACCACACAAGCAAGCAAGATGGCCTAGTGATGGATCCATATGATATGAAGAGAAAAATCGGCTAAGTCCAGGATCCATATAATATGAAGAGAAAAATCGGCTAAGTCCCAGATTGGGTCTGTCAGAAATACACTTCCAAGTTACCACACAAGCAAGCAAGATGGCCTAGTGATGGATCCATATGATATGAAGAGAAAAATCGGCTAAGTCCCAGATTGGGTCTGTCAGACATACACTATCAAGTTACCACACAAGCAAGCAAGATGGCCTAGTGATGGATCCATATGATATGAAGAGAAAAATCGGCTAAGTCCCAGATTGGGTCTGTCAGAAATACACTTCCAAGTTACCACATGAGCAAGCAAGATGGCCTAGTGATGGATCCATATAATATGCAGAGAAAAATCGGCTAAGTCCCAGATTGGGTCTGTCAGAAATACACTTCCAAGTTACCACATGAGCAAGCAAGTTACCACATGAAGAGAAAGCCGGCAAAGTCTGGGAATGTTACCACATGAACTGGAAAATGGGCAAAAACCTACCTTCACAGGGAACGTGAATAAGTAAGGCTGTAGACATCGGATCGACAAGCCAAAGACTGATATGGAAAGGAAATGAGTAGTACTAGCTTTCCTGAGAGTTGCAGAGCTTAGACTGCATATGAACGAAAGTTATTAAGCGTCAAAGTCAGAGAAGTTACCCAAAGGAACACAAGTTCCAACTTAGAGCATGTATACCGCCTAGACGGTAAGAGGTACGGCCAGGCTGAGGAATAAGGAAATGTTGGCCAACATGTTCCCTAACTATCCCCCGAAGACCGCAAAGCAATCCAACATCAACCAAGAAAGTTATAGCCCGATCAAGGAAACACCTACTTTGCACCGATATTGCACCAAATACATGTACCAAGCACCTTCGGTTGCATACCTGCAGGGGTTTACCATAGTAGGCCATGGAAGACCGATATACCGAACATAATCACTTTCTATCTCCTCGGGTGTTTAAGATAGCGCTTTGCGGTACAAGAACGAAAGTTAGACTTTATCTTGGTGCATCTTTTTGCCCAAGATCACAAGACCCTATCTACCAAGGCAAGAAAGTTGTGTGGGGACAAAATGTCCAAAAGTGCCCAAAGTGGCACACTTGAACCATATATTCGAGAAAAACACAAGTGTGGGCCCGAGCTAGCAAGTTGAAATGTTCTGACCGTCAGTAGCCCTAGTTGAGGTGCACTTATCATTATATGAGGCCAACGTGCCAGCTAGTCTCTAAAGGGGCGATATGGGTGTTCCAAGGTTTGTACCCAATTGAGGAAAAAACAGGGTAAGGTACGGTGTACCGCGAATAACTCGGGCTATAGATGTCCGATCGATGAGTTTGGCATATGTATGGAAAGGTCTCGACGAGACCTAACTACCCTGAAAGTATGAAGGCAAAGACTTGAATGACCGGGAAGTTATTAAGTGCACAAGTGGTAAAGTTGCACCAAAGTCCATGTTACCCGAAGTGGTACATGAACACCCAATATTCGACCAAAACACAAGTTTAGAGACGAGCTAGCGAGCTACATTGTTCAGACCGTCAGTAGCCCGCATCAAGACACGCATTTCATTATATTGAGCCTAGCCGCTAGCTCGACTCGAAGTCGGTCATATGGTTGGTTGATGGTTTGGACCGACCATGTGGTGTACCAAGGTGAGGTACCTTTCATGAATTATAACTCAGGCTGTATGGCACTGAGCGTTGGGCTAAGGTGTGATTTGGAATAGTCTTGAGTGGGACTATTTAGGAAAAATGCGAACAAAAAATCACAAAGTCCTTGGGCGAAGCTATTAGCGAAACATAGAGCGAATTGGTACCAAAAACTAATGAAATGGGACTTGAGTCAAAAATAACCGCAAGTTGGAGAAGAGATAGCAAGCTTGCGTAGAACATTTATAACTAGTGCGTGGTATGACCAACAAAAATGTGTATGGGGCCAAGGCGCTGGCTGGCCTCCAAAGTGGTGATATGGGCGATTCAAAGTTTGTACCCAAGTATGAACAAGTATGGAAAAAACAGGGTAAGGTACCAAGTACCATGAATAACTTCGGCTGTAGATGGCCTAGCGAGGCAAACCGCATATCGTTGGAAAGGTATTGGGGAGACCTATCTACCCTGAAAGTTTCATGAGGCTGAGTTGAAAGACCACGGAGATATTAGGTGATGATGGTCCAATTCGGGGACCAAGTCGCAGGAAATGGCACTTGACCAAAATCACGCTTGGAAGGTGAATACCGGCTTACCGGTAAGAGATAGCGACTTGGCGTAGAATATTCATAAGTTGGGCGTGTAAAGACGCAACTTTCATTATATGGGGGCAACCCGGTCAGGGTGCTCCAAGTCGGTCGTTTGGTCGGTTTATGGTTTGGGCCGACCATGTGGTGTACCAAGAAGAGGTACCTTTCATGAATTATAACTCGGTCAGTTTGCCACCGAGCGACAAGTTGCGATGTGATTTGGAATGGTTCTGAGTGGGACTATCAAGCAAAAATACAAATAGAAAATCAGCTTGTCCATGGCCGAAGCTATTAGTGAAACATATAGCAAAATGGGTCCAAAAACGAATGAAATGGGAATTGGACCAAGAATAACGGCAAGTTGGAGAAGAGATAGCAAGTTGGCGTAGAACAATTATATTTGGTGCATGGCATGACCAACAAAAAAGTATATGGGGCCAAGGTGCTAGCTGGCCTCCAAAGTGGAGATATGGGCGATCCAAAGTTTGTACCCAAGTACGAACAAGTATGGAAAAAACAGGGTAAGGTACCAAGTACCATTAATAACTTCGGCTGTAGATGGCCGAGCGAGGCAAACGGCTCACCGTTGGAAAGGTCTTGGGGAGACCTATCTACCCTGAAAGTTTTATGAGGCTGAGTTGAAAGACCACGGAGATATTAGGTGATGATGGTCCAATTCGGGGACCAAGTCGCAGGAAATGGCACTTGACCAAAATCACCCTTGGAAGGTGAATACCGGCTTACCGGTAAGAGATAGCGACTTGGCGTAGAATATTCATAAGTTGGGCGTGTAGAGACGCAACTTTCATTATATGGGGGCAACCCGGTCAGGGTGCTCCAAGTCGGTCGTTTGGTCGGTATATGGTTTGGGCCGACCACATGGTGTACCAAGTTGAGGTATCTTTCATGAATTATAACTCGGTCAGTTTGCCACCGAGCGACAAGTTGCGGTGTGTTTTGGAATGGTCTTGAGTGGGACTATCAAGCAAAAATACAAACAGAATATCAGCTTGTCCATGGCCGAAGCTATTAGTGAAACATATAGCAAAATGGGTCCGAAAACGAATGAAATGGGACTTGGACCAAGAATAACGGCAAGTTAGAGAAGAGATAGCAAGTTGGCGTAGAACAATTATATTTAGTGCATGGTATGACCAAGAAAAAAGTATATGGGGCAAAGGTGCTGGCTGGCCTCCAAAGTGGAGATATGGGCGATACAAAGTTTGTACCCAAGTATGGCAAAAACTGGTAGAGGTACCTTTCATGAATTACTGCTCAGGCTGTATGGCACTTAGCGGGACGCTTGGCTCTGGTATGGAATAGTCTTGAGTGGGACTATCAAGGAAAAATACGAACAAAAAATCACCATGTCCACGGACGAAGGTATTAGCGAAACTTAGAGCGAAATTGCGACCAAGTCGCTGGAAATGGCCCTTGGACCAAGTATACCGTCAAGGCGGTACGAGATAGCGAGTTGACGTGGAATATTTATAAGTTTGCCTCCACGAGACGAAAGTTTAGTTATATGGGGCCAACCCGCTCAGGGTTGTCCAAGTCGGTCATATGGCTGATCGAAATTTTCGACCAAGTACTGAGAAAACAGGGTAAGGTACCGTGTACCTCGAATAACTTTGGCTGTAGATGTCCGAGCGAGGCGAACGGCATAGCGTTGGAAAGGTCTTGAGGTGTTCTAGGCACCCTGAAAGTATGAGAAGGCTACCTGGAAAACTCGTGGAGATATTAGAGAAACATAGGGCCCAAAAGATACCAAGTCGCAGGAAATGGGCCCTCCATGAACACCCTAAAATCCCAATTACGGCTAAGTTGCAGGCCAGCTAGCGAAGTGAAATGTTCTAGGCATAACTAGAACACGTTAAGGCGCAACTTTTTAAATCAGAACTTTTTTCGATATCTGGCCCCCAAAGGGGGGATATGGTCGATCCAAGGATTTTTCCAAGTTTCGGTACTTTTTACGGTATCACTCATAGCTCCGGCTGTAAGCAAGCAAATGACAATCTAAGACATGATTTGGAAAGGTATTGAGTAGTACTAACTTACGTTAGAACACAGCGAAGCGCTATCGGTTCATGGCAAGGCCGATATAAGCAGTCAAAGATGAAAAATGTTGACAAAATGAACAAAAATTACCTTGGTACGCGAATAGCGGCCAGGGATGAAGAGGTACGAAGGTGGAGTAGAAGAATTATAATTAGGGCTTGGTACGCTCTAAAAGTTTGCCGAAGACCGCAAAGCGCTCAGACCCATAGAAAGGGGTCATTTGGGCCGAACAGTGCGTGCAAAGAGGTGAAAATGCAAAAATTGCACTTTGGTGGGCGATTTGCGGGGGGAAGGAGGGGTCGGAGGGCAAAATGTCTCTTGACCAAAAAGTCTTATCTCGTCGAGATCTAAAACATTGCCGAAGACCGCAAAGCGCTAGCTCGCAATCGAAAAATCGAGGATTTGAAAATTTTCTAAGTCTTTGGCTCCCTAAGGAAAAGTTTCAAAAATCACGTTTGTCCCCAATTTTGAAGGGGAAGGAGTCGGTTCCGGGGCATGGTGTCTTCGGCAAAAAGTCTTATCTTTTTGCGTACTTTCGACTAGTTCAATAAAAATTTTTGACCCAAAATTTGTTCGGCGGACCCCTAGGTCGAAAAACCCGAAAAAATCCCAAAAAAGTCGAAAATGTCGAAAAATGAGAAAACCTCATATTCGGACTCTACACGAGCCCCAGATATTGAAAAGTGAAATCCGCGGTCGATTTGGAACAAAAAATTTACCTAGGCAAAGTTGTATGGAGGTAGGGACCCCTGAGAAAAAAGTTTGGTCCCGAGGCTCCTTGGACCACCAAGTCCCTAGGTCGGACCAAAATCGGAAAAAATCCGACCAAAGTCGAAAGTGTCGAAAATTTTAAAAAACCCCTTTTGGGGCCCTGTGGCCTCCCTAGATAATGAAAAGTGAGGTCCGCGGCCGATCCGGAAGAAAAACTTGACCTAGGGAAACTTGTATGACGGTGGGGACCCAAAAAAATTTCGATGAGTGTAGTTTAGACAGGCCGGAAAATGTATCGGTGGTCCGTATCAAGGGACGTCTTTTAGTTCCATGGGGTGGTGGTCGTCGAACAAAGTCGCCTAGGTCGACCACCAGAAAGACCAGTCGTGTTGTAATGGATGTTTTGACCACTTTACTAGGGAAACCTAGTAGGTCGAAGCAAATTTGGGGTCCGAGATGAGTTGGTGAAAGTTGGTCCAACCTAGGTGTGCTTGGTGGAGGTTGACCATGAAAGTAGAGCATGATGGGAATGACCATAACTTTGGTTCTAGATGTCGGATCGGTACACTTTCGGCAGTTTTGGAAAGGTGAAGGCCTGCTCTAGCTATGTTTCCTACCAAGCTGAGCGCCTACTAGTGACCCGGAGGAGGTATTAAGGGTCAAAGGCAAAAAGGGGTACCCTAAAGTGCATGTGACCAAGAAAATGGGAAAAACGGTATCGCCTATAGCTCAGGCTGTATGGCTCGGATCGGAAAGCTTGGATATGCGTTGGAAAGGTCTTGACGAGCGCTAGCTATGTGTCCTACCAAGCGAAGCGCTAGGTGTTGAGCAAGTCGGTCATATTAGAGGGCAAAGGTGAAAAATGGTGGTTTAGAGGCGAAAATTCACCTTATGATCGAAAATAGCGGGCGAACGATAAGAGCTACGAACACGGCGTAGAACAATCATAAGTACGTTACCACAAGACCTAACTTTGGCCAATATAGAGCGAGAAGATCGGAGGTACCCATCAGGGTGATATGGCTGGTTCAAAGTTGGACCAAAACGAGACTTGAGAAATGGGTTGAAACACGGTATCGCGAATAACTCAGGCTGTATGGAACGGATCGACAAGCTAAGATCAGTGTTGGAAAGGTCGAACCGAGCGCTAACTATAATCCCAAACAACCGAAGCGCTAAGTGTTGAGCAAAACTGAGTTATTAAGCGACAAAGTGGAAAAATAATACCAAAATGGCCAAAAATCACACAAGACCAAGAATACCGAGCAGGCGGTAAGAGATAGCGGGTTGACGTAGAATACTTATAAGTTTGCCTCTACGAGACCTAAAAGTCGTCCATAGACAGCGAGAAGATCGGACCACTCTGGAAGGGTGATACGAGTGGTCAAAAATTGGCAAAAATGAAACATGGCTAAAATGGATTTGACTTGTGCACCATGTAGCTCCGGCTGTATGGCATGGATTGTAAAGCTAGGATATGTTTTGGAAAGGTAACACCCAGCGCTAGATACGACTAGAAGAAAGCAAAGCGCTAACTAGCATGATTTGGAAGTTATTAAGTGTCAAAGTCGAAAAATGTTACCAAAATTGAAACTCGAGTACATTGGGCCAAAAAGTACAAGTTGTGAAATTTGGACTTACGAGTAAAATACCGAGCAGGCGGTAAGAGATAGAGACTTGGTGTAGAACAATTATATGTTGGGCATGTTATAACCTATATTTGGCCCGAACATAGTGACGAGATCGGTGGTACCCAAAAGGGTGGTACAGGTGTTAGATGGTTTTCCCAGAGCATAAGCTCCACATGATATGGAAAACGGGAAACATCATAACTTCGGCTGTATGGCATGGAATGGAACGAACAAGGTATCGATAGAAAGAGAAAAGGTAGCGCTAACTATATTTCCTTCCAAGCAAAGCGCTAGCATGTGATCGTTCGGGTGTTATTGTGAGTCAAAGTCAGAAACTGTTACCACGAGAGGCGAAAATCCGACTAAGTCCAAAAATACCGGGCTGGCGGTAAGAGATACGGCTTGGCCGTAGAACATTTATAAGTTGGCCAAGACAAGACCTAAGTTTCGTCCATAGACGACAAGAAGATCGAAGATACCTGAAGGTGAGATATGGGCGTCCCAAAGTGGGCCTTTGAAAAAGTGACAAACTTCCCTTATAACAGCATACACCAAATATCTCTGGCTCTATGGCACCGAATAAGAAGTTGAGCTCAGCGATAGAAAGGTGATAGTCAGCGCTAAATATCATTGGAACAGAGTGAAGCGCTAAAGGGAAAGGATCTTGGTGATATAAGGTGACAAAGTCGAGAAAAGTTGCCTCAAAATCATGAAAAATGTGAAAAAATGGCTAAGTCCCGGGTGCCTTAAGGGCAGGTTGATCGAATGTACCGAGCTGGCGGTACGAGATAGAGACTTGGTGTAGAACAATTATATGTTTGGCATGGCAAGACCTACATTTGGTCAATACAAAGTGAGAAGATCAAAGAAACCCGTAAGGGTGATATTGGTGTCCAAAGGTAAAAAGCACTAAGTCTTGGGAAACTTATATGAAGAAAAAGGACCCTGATGGGTCATATAGGATGGATCGAAAAATCGGCTAAGTCCCAAAATGGGGATGTCAGAACTACACTCAAATGTTACCACACCAAGCAAGGCAAACTTATATGAAGCAAAGGACCCTGATGGGTCATATGGTATTGATTGAAAAATCGGCTAAGTCCCAAAATGGGGATGTCAGAACTACACTCATGTGTTACCACACCAAGCAAGGCAAACTTATATGAAGCAAAGGACCCTGATGGGTCATATGGTATTTTACGAAAAATCGGCTAAGTCCCAAAATGGTGATGTCAGAACTACACTAAAATGTTACCACACCAAGCAAGGCAAACTTATATGAAGGCAAGGACCCTGATGGGTCATATGGTATTGATCGAAAAATCGGCTAAGTCCCAAAATGGGGATGTCTGAACTACACTCAAATGTTACCACATCAAGCAAGGCAAACTTATATGAAGGAAAGGACCCTGATGGGTCATATGGTATGGATCGAAAAATCGGCTAAGTCCCAAAATGGGGATGTCAGAACTACACTCAAATGTTACCACACCAAGCAAGGCAAACTTATATGAAGCAAAGGACCCATATGGGTCATATGGTATTTTACGAAAAATCGGCTAAGTCCCAAAATGAGGATGTCAGAACTACACTAAAAAGTTACCACACCAAGCAAGGCAAACTTATATGAAGCAAAGGACCCATATGGGTCATATGGTATTTTATGAAAAATCGGCTAAGTCCCAAAATTGGGATGTCAGAACTACACTAAAAAGTTACCACATCAAGCAAGGCAAAGTACCTAGGTGAACCCTAGGAAGAAACACGGACCAAGTCAGATGGCCTAAGTCAATAGAACAAGTGACCTAGGCAAAGTTGTATGGCGCTGAGGACCCTGAAAAATCTGGTTAGTGTAGTTTAGACAGGGTAGGTTTTTGGGTCGGCCGAACCCCCTTATTTTGGGTTTTGGCCTCATCAAGAAGCTACACCTAGGCAAACTGCCTAGGGTGAAAGTGCGAAGACCAATCGAATAGTAAGACAAGTTTTGACCGATCGCCCTAGGCAAGCTTGTATGAAGAAAGGGACCCTAAGGGTCATATGGAAATACATGAAAAATCGGCTAAGTCCCAAAATTGGGATGTCAGAACTACACTAAAAAGTTACCACATCAAGCAAGGCAAACTACCTAGGTGAACCCTAGCAAGAAACACGGACCAAGTCAGATGGCCTAAGTCAAGAGTGCAAGTGACCTAGGCAAAGTTGTATGACGGTGAGGACCCTGAAAAATCTGGTTAGTGTAGTTTAGACAGGGGAGGTTTTTGGGTCGGCTGAACCTCCTTATTTTGGGTTTTGACCTCCTCAAGAAGCTACACCTAGGCAAACTGCCTAGGGTGAAAGTGCGAAGACCAATCGAATAGTAAGACAAGTTTTGACCGATCGCCCTAGGCAAGCTTGTATGAAGAAAGGGACCCTATGGGTCATATGGAAATACATGAAAAATCGGCTAAGTCCCAAAATTGGGATGTCTGAACTACACTAAAAAGTTACCACATCAAGCAAGGCAAAGTACCTAGGTGAACCCTAGGAAGAAACACGGACCAAGTCAGATGGCCTAAGACAATAGAACAAGTGACCTAGGCAAAGTTGTATGGCGCTGAGGACCCTGAATAATCTGGTTAGTGTAGTTTAGACAGGGTAGGTTTTTGGGTCGGCCGAACCCCCTTATTTTGGGTTTTGGCCTCATCAAGAAGCTACACCTAGGCAAACTGCCTAGGGTGAAAGTGCGAAGACCAATCGAATAGTAAGACAAGTTTTGACCGATCGCCCTAGGCAAGCTTGTATGAAGAAAGGGACCCTAAGGGTCATATGGAAATACATGAAAAATCGGCTAAGTCCCAAAATTGGGATGTCAGAACTACACTAAAAAGTTACCACATCAAGCAAGGCAAACTACCTAGGTGAACCCTAGCAAGAAACACGGACCAAGTCAGATGGCCTAAGTCAAGAGTGCAAGTGACCTAGGCAAAGTTGTATGACGGTGAGGACCCTGAAAAATCTGGTTAGTGTAGTTTAGACAGGGGAGGTTTTTGGGTCGGCTGAACCTCCTTATTTTGGGTTTTGACCTCCTCAAGAAGCTACACCTAGGCAAACTGCCTAGGGTGAAAGTGCGAAGACCAATCGAATAGTAAGACAAGTTTTGACCGATCGCCCTAGGCAAGCTTGTATGAAGAAAGGGACCCTATGGGTCATATGGAAATACATGAAAAATCGGCTAAGTCCCAAAATTGGGATGTCTGAACTACACTAAAAAGTTACCACATCAAGCAAGGCAAAGTACCTAGGTGAACCCTAGCAAGAAACACGGACCAAGTCAGATGGCCTAAGTCAAGAGAACAAGTGACCTAGGCAAAGTTGTATGACGGTGAGGACCCTGAAAAATCTGGTTAGTGTAGTTTAGACAGGGGAGGTTTTTGGGTCGGCTGAACCTCCTTATTTTGGGTTTTGACCTCCTCAAGAAGCTACACCTAGGCAAACTGCCTAGGGTGAAAGTGCGAAGACCAATCGAATAGTAAGACAAGTTTTGACCGATCGCCCTAGGCAAGCTTGTATGAAGAAAGGGACCCTATGGGTCATATGGAAATACATGAAAAATCGGCTAAGTCCCAAAATTGGGATGTCAGAACTACACTAAAAAGTTACCACATCAAGCAAGGCAAAGTACCTAGGTGAACCCTAGGAAGAAACACGGACCAAGTCAGATGGCCTAAGTCAAGAGTATAAGTGACCTAGGCAAAGTTGTATGGCGCTGAGGACCCTGAAAAATCTGGTTAGTGTAGTTTAGACAGGGTAGGTTTTTGGGTCGGCCGAACCCCCTTATTTTGGGTTTTGGCCTCATCAAGAAGCTACACCTAGGCAATCTGCCTAGGGTGAAAGTGCGAAGACCAATCGAATAGTAAGTCAAGTTTTGACCGATCGCCCTAGGCAAGCTTGTATGAAGAAAGGGACCCTTAGGGTCATATGGAAATTCATGAAAAATCGGCTAAGTCCCAAAATTGGGATGTCTGAACTACACTAAAAAGTTACCACATCAAGCAAGGCAAAGTACCTAGGTGAACCCTAGGAAGAAACACGGACCAAGTCAGATGGCCTAAGTCAAGAGTACAAGTGACCTAGGCAAAGTTGTATGGCGCTGAGGACCCTGAAAAATCGGGTTAGTGTAGTTCTGACAGGGGAGGTTTCTGGGTCGGCTGAACCTCCTTATTTCGGGTTTTGGCCTCCTCAAGAAGACAGACCTAGGCAAACTGCCTAGGGTGAAAGTGCGAAGACCAATCGAATAGTAAGACAAGTTTTGACCGATCGCCCTAGGCAAGCTTGTATGAAGAAAGGGACCCTACGGGTCATATGGAAATACATGAAAAATCGGCTAAGTCCCAAAATTGGGATGTCAGAACTACACTAAAAAGTTACCACATGAAGCAAGGCAAAGTACCTAGGTGAACCCTAGGAAGAAACACGGACCAAGTCAGATGGCCTAAGTCAAGGGTACAAGTGACCTAGGCAAAGTTGTATGGCGCTGAGGACCCTGAAAAATCGGGTTAGTGTAGTTCAGACAGGGGAGGTTTCTGGGTCGGCCGGACCTCCTTATTTCGGGTTTTGGCCTCCTCAAGAAGACAGACCTAGGCGAACTGCCTAGGGTGAAAGTGCGAAGACCAATCGAATAGTAAGACAAGTTTTGACCGATCGCCCTAGGCAAGCTTGTATGAAGAAAGGGACCCTACGGGTCATATGGAAATACATGAAAAATCGGCTAAGTCCCAAAATTGGGATGTCAGAACTACACTAAAAAGTTACCACATGAAGCAAGGCAAAGTACCTAGGTGAACCCTAGGAAGAAACACGGACCAAGTCAGATGGCCTAAGTCAAGGGTACAAGTGACCTAGGCAAAGTTGTATGGCGCTGAGGACCCTGAAAAATCGGGTTAGTGTAGTTCAGACAGGGGAGGTTTCTGGGTCGGCCGGACCTCCTTATTTCGGGTTTTGGCCTCCTCAAGAAGACAGACCTAGGCGAACTGCCTAGGGTGAAAGTGCGAAGACCAATCGAATAGTAAGACAAGTTTTGACCGATCGCCCTAGGCAAGCTTGTATGAAGAAAGGGACCCTACGGGTCATATGGAAATACATGAAAAATCGGCTAAGTCCCAAAATTGGGATGTCAGAACTACACTAAAAAGTTACCACATGAAGCAAGGCAAAGTACCTAGGTGAACCCTAGGAAGAAACACGGACCAAGTCAGATGGCCTAAGTCAAGGGTACAAGTGACCTAGGCAAAGTTGTATGGCGCTGAGGACCCTGAAAAATCGGGTTAGTGTAGTTCAGACAGGGGAGGTTTCTGGGTCGGCCGGACCTCCTTATTTCGGGTTTTGGCCTCCTCAAGAAGACAGACCTAGGCGAACTGCCTAGGGTGAAAGTGCGAAGACCAATCGAATAGTAAGACGAGTTTTGACCGATCGCCCTAGGCAAGCTTGTATGAAGAAAGGGACCCTATGGGTCATATGGAAATATATGAAAAATCGGCTAAGTCCCAAAATTGGAATGTCAGAACTACACTAAAAAGTTACCACATTAGCAAGGCAGACTTGTATGAAGAACGGGACCCTGGTGAAAGTAGCAAATATCCCAAACCGAACATGAATATTATACACACAAGAGTACGAACATAAAGGAACACGGACCAAGCGTACCGAGAGAGTCGGTACTATAGAGCCCTCGTGGTTCTACACAAAGACTTTATGTTAGGGGTTCAAGCCCCATAGTACTCAAACGGTGACAGTAGCAAATATCCCAAATCGAACATGAATATTAAACACACAAGAGTACGAACATAAAGGAACACGGACCAAGCGTACCGAGAGAATCGGTACTATAGAGCCCTCGTGGTTCTACACAAAGACTTTATGTTCGGGGTTCACACCCCAAATCGAACGTGGAATTTACTTTCTGATGGTCATGCGGTCGTCCAAAGGGGTCTAGTATCCTGGGATGACAAGCATCACGGGCACAGCTCGTATCAAAACAGTCGAAGAGGCCCGCGAAAGCTTGCTTTCCATGGCTATGCGATGCACAAATTGAGTTTACTCACCGTAGTATAAAACGAACGAACCGAACCTATCCGAGTAGGGATAATGGGCGCAGTAACATACTTCTGTGACCCAGCGAGAGTTGAACGAGGTGACATGAACTGTCAGTGGCTTATATCAGATGGGATACATACATGAGATTGCTTTCAAATCTACACTCGAAAACCTAACCAAGTAAAAGCGAACGTGGGAAGGATTCGAAACCGGTCACGAAATCTTAAGCTGGAAAGAGTCATCACTATGGATACATATTATGCGAAACCAATCAAGTGCTCAGTACTGATCCAAAACCTAAGAGCACTAGTGAACACCTTATTCTCACCCTAGTTCACATCCAAGTGATCGACCACGTGTGTGAAGCAAAGACCAATCGAATTCCTCAATGAACCGAACACTATGAACAAATGGCCAAAAACGTTATAACTATCCAAACATCCTACTATCTAGCGAAAGTCATCACGATGGAACCATACCATGATCTTTAACCTATAGCGCTCACCATATTCCTACCCAGAGTGCAAGTGAACAGATTGCTCACCCCTACCCAGTTCACAACCACGTGATCGACTAACAAACCGAGGTTACCACAAGTCAAAGTTATACGTTTACAAGCGCAAGACCAATCGAAAACCCCGAAAGCAATCTCGACCCAAAATGTATTATCCGTGAGTGTAGTCGAGTCTCGTACTCGTCATCTGTAATCGTCGGATAGAATATCCAGTACACGGTTGTCTTTCCAAATGAAATCTACATACAGAACTCGCTCTTGGCAAATGGGTGGCATTGGCGCAATCAGGAGCGAGTTCCCGTCCGGGTGCCAAGTGATTGGCAAATGTCTGGGGGAAAGCAACCATATGTTGATTTGTCTGTTAGTGTACTGGGTGTTTGAGGTATGTAGTATCCACGCTTGGTTGGGTGTGTCAGAGGACCATGGATGCGTTCACAACCCCAATTGGGGTACATCGGGAATGATTTTGTGGAACCGATGTGCCCGGCACACACTAAGTTTTGTTGCAAGTTAATAGTGTGCCATGTCCGGGGGGGTTGTGATTAAACTCTGGTGAATTGCGTACTGTGGTGATTGGGGTATGAAAGCCCCGCAGTTGCAATGATCGGACGCGCCTAGCGTGTCCTTTAGTTGATGGTAGGGAAATGAAGGCCCTTGTCAGCTCACCTAAGTATTCATGGAAGTTTGGCATAAGGTCGCTGTGGTAGGGGTATGAAGGCCCCGTCAGCGCATGCACAATCGGGCGCACGAGCGCTTAGCGGAGTCGAATGCCGCTCAAGTGCCTGTCCGGTGCATCGGGTGTGTGTGTGATACGAGGGCAATGAGGTTCGCACGGGGGCTCGCCTCCCGTGTGCTACCGGACTTGACAACATATAGAACGTGGTGTTTGCTCCTCCGGGTGCAATGGGACAATGAACATTCGAACGCAAAGTCGGAATTCTGGTTGATCCTACCAGTAATATACGCTCGTCTCAAAGGTTAAGCCATGCATGTCTAAGTACAAACAGATTTAATGTGAAACCGCATAAGGCTCAGTATAACAGCTATAATTTACGAGATCATCAACCTAGTTACTTGGATAACTGTGGAAAATCTAGAGCTAATACATGCAACATGCCAGGACCCTCGCGGGAACTGGTGCACTTATTAGTCAAACCAATCGCGGGTTCTCCGTGTCATTGAGTTGAAGTCTGGATAATGATGCTGATCGTATGGTCTCGCACCGACGACAGATCTCGCAAATATCTGCCCTATCAACTATGGATGGTAGTATAGAGGACTACCATGGTTGCAACGGGTAACGGGGAATCAGGGTTCGATTCCGGAGAGGGAGCCTGAGAAATGGCTACCACATCCAAGGAAGGCAGCAGGCGCGTAAATTACCCAATCCCGGGACGGGGAGGTAGTGACGAGAAATAACAATATGAAACTCTTTAATGATGTTTCATAATTGGAATGAGTAGAGCATAAATCCTTCTACGAGGATCAAGTGGAGGGCAAGTCTGGTGCCAGCAGCCGCGGTAATTCCAGCTCCACTAGCGTATATTAAAATTGTTGCGGTTAAAACGTTCGAAGTTGATACTTGTCCAACACAGTCCGGCTCCGCCGACCCGGTCAACCCGTGGTCGGTGGGCCAAGTCGGAATCTGGTTGCGACTCAATGGTGTGGTAGGGCACCAAGTCTGTGTCATGGTGTGCCCTTCAACGGGTGCAAGTGTAACATAGAGCTCGACCGCTCACGTTTACCTTGAACAAATTAGAGTGCTTAAAGCAGGGTGCCCAAACGCCCTAGAATAATCTTGCATGGAATAATGGAATACGACCTTGGTCTAATCTTTCATTGGTTTGTACTCAGACCGGAGGTAATGATTAACAGAAGTAGTTGGGGACACTAGTATTACGGCGCGAGAGGTGAAATTCGTAGACCGTCGTAAGACTAACTAAAGCGAAGGCATTTGTCAAGGATGCTTTCTTTAATCAAGAACGAAAGTTAGAGGATCGAAGGCGATTAGATACCGCCCTAGTTCTAACCGTAAACGATGCCAACTAGCAATTGGGAGACGCTACAACCAGGTGCTCTCAGTAGCTTCCGGGAAACCAAAGTCAGGTTCCGGGGGAAGTATGGTTGCAAAGTTGAAACTTAAAGGAATTGACGGAAGGGCACCACAATGAAATGGAGCTTGCAAGTTGCAATCGAGCGCTCGTGGTGAACGGACGTGTTCAGGTCGAGCTCCGCTAACGGAGAGTTATTGTGAGTAATTGAGTAATTTTCGAGAGAGAGAAGTTCCAAAGCGTAAAACGGCAGAGAGAGAAAAGAGAGTAAGGCAATGAAGAGTGGCAACTTCAACGCCTGAAAAGTGAGAGTGAGCGAGTTCGCTCCGCGGCTTCGGCCCGAAGAGAGGGAGAAAAACGCGAAACGTTCAGAGAGAGAGAGAACGGAAAGTATGGTTTGGTTCGGCTGAGCCGTGTGCTAAAAGTGGAATGTGCGTGCGAGCGGGCACGTGCGTGTGTGCAACACTTTTTCGTGTCTAGACTTCCAAAAGTAGATTGTGCGTGCGTGTGTGCAACGCTTGAATGATAGTTGTCGGGCGAAGAAGGAGGGAAGAGAGGAGAGAGAAAGGAGTGTTCGGCGACAAGAGAACGGAAAGCTTGGTTTGGTTCGGTTGTGCCGTGTGCTATAAGTAGAATGTGCATGTGAGCGGGCGCGTGCGTGTGTGCAACACTTTTTTCGTGTCTAGACTTCCAAAAGTAGACTGTGCGTGCGTGTGTACAACGCTTGAATGATAGTTGTCGGGTGAAGAAGGAGGGAAGAGGGGAGAGCGAAAGGAGTGTGAGGCGACAAGAGAACGAAAAGTGTCTAGACTTCCAAAAGTAGATTGTACGTGCGTGTGTACAACACTTAAATGATAGTTGTCGGGTGAAGAAGGAGGGAAGAGGGGAGAGAGAAAGGAGTGTGAGGCGACAAGAGAACGGAAAGTTTGGTTTGGTTCGGCCGTGTGCTAAAAGTAGAATGTGCATGCGAGCGGGCACGTGCGTGTGTGCAACACTTTTTCGTGTCTAGACTTCCAAAAGTAGATTGTGCGTGCGTGTGTACAACGCCTGAATGATAGTTGTCGGGTGAAGAAGGAAGGAAGAGGGGAGAGAGAAAGGAATGTGTCTAGACTTCCAAAAGTAGACTGTGCGTGCGTGTGTACAACGCTTGAATGATAGTTGTCGGGTGAAGAAGGAGGGAAGAGGGGAGAGAGAAAGGAGTGTGAGGCGACAAGAGAACGAAAAGGTTGGTTTGGCCCTGAGCCAAAAGTAGAACGCTTATGTGAACCCACAAGTGCGTGTGTACAACACTTGAATGATAGTTGTCGGGTGAAGAAGGAGGGAAGAGGGGAGAGAAAGGAGTGTTCGGCGACAAGAGAACGAAAAGTGTCTAGACTTCCAAAAGTAGATTGTACGTGCGTGTGTACAACACTTAAATGATAGTTGTCGGGTGAAGAAGGAGGGAAGAGGGGAGAGAGAAAGGAGTGTGAGGCGACAAGAGAACGAAAAGGTTGGTTTGGTTCAGCCGTGTGCTAGAAGTAGAATGTGCGTGCGAGCGGGCACGTGCGTGTGTGCAACACTTTTCCGTGTCTAGACTTCCAAAAGTAGATTGTGCGTGCGTGTGTACAACGCTTGAATGATAGTTGTCGGGTGAAGAAGGAGGGAAGAGGGGAGAGAGAAAGGAGTGTTCGGCGACAAGAGAACGAAAAGGTTGGTTTGGCCCTGAGCCAAAAGTAGAACGTTTATGTGAACCCACAAGTGCGTGTGTACAACACTTGAATGATAGTTGTCGGGTGAAGAAGGAGGGAAGAGGGGAGAGAGAAAGGAGTGTGTCTAGACTTCCAAAAGTAGATTGTGCGTGCGTGTGTGCAACACTTGAATGATAGTTGTCGGGTGAAGAAGGAGGGAAGAGGGGAGAGAGACCATAGTGTTCAGCAACAAGAGAATAAGGGGAGAGAGCGAGTGACCAGGGCCGTGCAAAGCGTGAGGCAGGCCAGGAAATCAGCTGGCCAAGAGCCAACGGTCGACTGCGAATGTGTGTGTGTGAGTGAATCGGGCGAACCGGTTGGACCGTTTCAGGAAGGTGTCTCCGCTAAGAGTCAGCCACCGAAAAGCGCCCCTAGCGTTGAGTGGCGGAAACCACGCGGGACGGGAGTCAAGCGGCCGAGCGTTGCAGATTGCATCTCATCAGGCGTCAGGATCCAGGAGAGCGGGTTAGCGATTGCATCACATCAGGCGACCGGATTTAGGTGAGCGGGCTCGCGATTGCATCTCATCAGGCGACCGGAGAGCGGCATTGCCTAATTGTAGGCGCCACATCAGGAGTGTCCCGGGAAACCATAGCGCCCGGTCAAGTGGAAAAGGAGTTGCGGATTGCAGCCGATCAGGCGATCGGATTTGGACGAGCGGGGTAGCGGATTCATCTGGCCGAGCGTTGCAGATTGCATCCCATCAGGCGTCCGGATTCAGGAGAGCGGGTTAGCGATTGCATCTCATCAGGCGACCGGATTTAGGCGACGAGTGTCCTGGGAAACCATAGCGCCCGGGCAAGTGGAAAAGGGGCTGCGGATTGCATCCCACCAGGCGACCGGATTCGGACGAGCGGGGTAGCGGATTCATCTGGCCGAGCGTTGCAGATTGCATCTCATCAGGCGTCCGGATTCAGGAGAGCGGGTTAGCGATTGCATCTCATCAGGCGACCGGATTTAGGCGAGCGGGTAGGCGATTGCAGCTCATCAGGCGACGGGAGAGCGGCATTGCCTAACTGTAGGTGCCACATCAGGAGTGTCCCGGGAAACCATAGCGCCCGGTCAAGTGGAAAGGGGTTGCGGATTGCATCTCACCAGGCGACCGGATTCGAACGAGCGGGGTAGAGGATTTACCTGGCTGAGCGTTGCAGATTACATCTCATCAGGCGTCCGGATTGAGGAGATTAGTTATTGCATATCATCAGGCGACCGGATATAGGTGAGCGTTAGCGATTGCATCTCATCAGGCGACCGGATTTAGGTGAGCGGGTTAGCGATTGCATCTCATCAACACTGCCGGCATTGGCTAACTGCAAGCGTCACAACGGAGAGAGTTTCGACAATGGTAGGAAGTCTAGCGGGGTAGGGGTCGATCATTCCATCTAAGTCCCCCCGCCCCCATCTACTCATCACCATGCTTGACAAGACACCGAAAAAGACACTGCGAGCTGGCCCAGCCACGGGCCGCAGCTCGGCGGTAGAGAATGCCGAGGCGGCAGAAGTGGAAGCTGCACGCGCAACAACTAGGACGAAAAGGGTGGAACGGACGCCGCCGCCGCAACGGACGCCGCGGCCGCGCGCGCGCTCCTCGAGCAGCAGGCTTCCGTTCGAGGAAAACCTAATAATGTTCATCGGAGATGTGGAGAAGGAGCTAGAAACATCGGCGAAGTCAAGCGCAACTCCTGTGGCTTCCCCGGTAGCGGAAAACTGCTCGACGGTATCGACGCCCGCAGCAACCAATTCTTTGGTTCAGGAGCAGCAGGTTTCGCAGCTCCAAGAGGCATCGGGAGGGAAAGACCCCTCGGAGAATAACACGCAGAGCGCTGGAATGGCCGCAATGGCCGAAACCATCAAGGCCCTGACGGCGCAAAACGCGGCACTGCAAGCCCAGGTAGCAGAGTTAATGGCCAAGGTAGAGAGGCTCCTGGAAGCCCAAGCCGCCCAAGCCATCCAGCAGGCCCAACTGGTGGAAGAGGGTCGAAAGAACATTAGGGAAATGGTTCGCGAGGCCATGGGAGAAAAACCAAAGCCCAAACAACTGAGCAGCAGCATCAGGAATGAGGTCAAAGAGACAGTGTCACTGCCACCGCGAGCACAGCAGCAGCAGCATTCGAAGCCACAGCAGCAGTCACAGCGGCAGCAGGGGCAGAAGCAGCAACAGTCGCAGCGGCAGGGGGGGCAGCAACAGCAGCAAAGGCAGCAGCAGCAGCAGGACGAGGGCTTCCGGACAGTAGACAAGAAAGGTCGCCCGATCTACAATAAGCAGCGAGAGGAGTCTCGGGTCAACAAGGAGAATCCCAAGGCCAACATGGGCAAGAGGACCGAGATTCCCAGCGACAGGCGTTCGTTCGCCGAGACGGTAGTGGGAAATGGAACGACTAGGCCGCAAGCAGGAGCAGTTCCAGTCACACGCCCGCAGGGCGATTGTCGACCCCCGAGGCCAGCGATGACCAAAGGAAGACCGGACGTCATCACAGTCTGCCCGCCAGCGGGGGTTAGCTACCGGGACGTGTTCGTCAAGGTCCGAGCTCTAGAAGATGTCGCGGATAAGGTCCAGCGCGGAGAGCGCACTGCAGCCAATAACCTGACCATGACCCTCAAGAGGAAGGTGGACGCCCAGGCGGTGTTCGAGCGGGTACGAGCAGCAGCACCAGAGGGCAGCGAGGTCCATCTTCGGCTCGACACGGCCGTGGTAACGTTCAAAGGAGTAGACATGTTGGCCGAGCGCGAGGATGTCGCGAGGGCCATCTCAAAACAGTTCGGCGAGAAGGTCAGCGCGGAATGTGTCACCCTCCGGCGATTTTACCAGGGCGATCAGCGGGCGTTCGTCAGGCTGCCAAGGCGGATTGCCAACGCGCTGGTAGGAAACCGCCTGGTCTTTGGATACAGTAGCTGCTGGGTTGACTTCGCCCCAGCCAGGCCAGTTGAAGAGATGCGCTGCCACCGCTGCCTGCTTCGCGGGCACATTGCGCGCTCCTGCCCCGGTCCAGACCGTTCCGCACTGTGCCGTCGGTGCGGTGGGCAGGGCCACAAGGCTGCAGGCTGCAGCAATCCAGTGAAGTGCCTGGTGTGCGGAGGACCGCATGCTACCGGCACAGAAAAGTGCATGAACCGCCGTCAGAATTCAACGTAGTACTGCAGCAGAATTTAAGACGGAGTGCGATGGCCCAGGATCTACTGACCCAGTTGGCCCGCGAACGTGGTGCGGACGTGGCACTTTTGTCCGACTATCACCGCGTTCCAGCGAACAACGGCAACTGGGTCTTTGATCCTGCAACAAGAACAGCGGTCGTCGCACTGGGGAGATTCCCGATCCAGCGAGTGGTCAGCGTCGCGGAAGGGATGGTGGCGGTGGAGGTGAACGGCATCACCTTTATTAGCTGTTACGCCCCACCATCCTGGGATCTCCCCCGGTTCAGAGTACTAATGGAGGCGGTGCAGATAGCAGCACATGGACGGCAGCGGGTGGTCCTGGCCGGTGATTTCAACGCGGCCGCGGTCGAGTGGGGCCGCCAATCCACCAACAACCGGGGACACGAAATCATCGCCCTTGCGGAGCTGTTATCATTACGGGTGCTGAACCGCGGACGGACACCGACCTTCACGGGGAGTGCCGTTGCCCCCCCGGTGGTGAATGATATCAGTCTGGCGTCCAGGAGCATCGCGGGCGGGGAGGACTGGGTCGTCCTGCAGGATTACACAGCGAGCGACCATCAGCCGCTGTTCTACACCGTGGGCATCCCCGCAGCACCAACGCGCCGTTCGGTTAGAGCAGACCAACCACCCCCGAGGCCGAGTCGACGATGGGACACGTCGGTGTTTTCAGCCGAGCTGTTCACGGAGGCGCTCCGCTTGCTGAACTTCAACGAGGTTGCGCAGGATCCGGCCACCCTCGTCTCCACGCTGCAGCGCGCGTGCGATGAGGTGATGCCTCGGATGAACTCCAGGAACCGCACTCACGTCTTTTGGTGGACGGAGGAAATCGCCGAGCTACGCGAGAGCTGCCGGCGAGCCAAGGCGATTCTCCGACGCACGCGGGATCCAACGCTTCGTTTGCTGCGCGCGGCGACCCTCCGTGCCACCAAGAAGCGTCTCCGGAAGGCGATCAGTGCCAGCAAGAGGCGCTGCAACGAGGAGCTCGCTGATAGTATAGAGGACAACCCTTGGGGGGACGCGTACCGGATAGTGACGGCGTGGGTGAAGGGCGCCCGCCTGCCCCAGGAACGCGACGCCGAGGTACTGGGAGGCATAGTCGACGAGCTATTTCCCACGCACCCCCCCATGGAGTGGCCGGAGTCACCAGGGCCGGGCGTTGAGGAACCGCCACTGCGCCCAATCACCGACGAGGAACTCCTAGCGATCGCGGCCAGGCTGAACCCCCGAAAGGCCCCCGGACCAGATGGCGTCCCCAATGGTGCAGTCACGGCGGCAATCCGAGAGTCTCCCGCTACTTTTCGGCGCATTTACCAGCAGCTGCTGGACAGCGGAGACTTCCCGGTGGCGTGGAAAGCGCAGCGATTGGTGTTGCTGCCTAAGCCAGGGAAACCACCGGGCCAGGCGTCATCTTTTCGGCCCCTATGCATGCTCGACACTGTCGGTAAAGTGTTCGAGCGCATAGTCCTGGATCGTCTCAACGATCACCTGGAGGCCCCACTGCCAGGTGGTCCTCGCCTCTCTCCCCGCCAGTACGGTTTCCGTAAGGGGAGATCGACGGTGGAGGCGATCCAGGAGGTGGTGAAGGCGGGACAACGAGCGATGGCGTTTAAGCGCACCAACCAACGCGACCGCAGGTGCTGCATGGTGGTTGCACTTGATGTCAAAAACGCCTTCAACTCGGCAGGATGGACCAACATCGGGAGGGCCCTGGAGGCCAAAGGCGTTCCCCAGGCGCTGCTGGACATCATCGGGAGCTATTTTCGTGACCGAGTGCTCCACTACTCCACCAACACCGGACATGTTTCGAGGCCCGTCACCGCCGGCGTTCCACAGGGCTCCATCTTGGGGCCCACCCTTTGGAACGCCATGTACGACGGAGTCCTCGGATTGGAGCTACCACCGGGAGCGGAGATAGTTGGATTCGCGGATGATATCGTCTTGCTGGTGCCAGGCCGGACCCCGAGAGAATCTTCGACGCTGGCGACCCGGGCGATTAACACAGTACGGCGGTGGATGGCGGACCACCAGCTGTCCCTAGCCTTGGAGAAAACAGAGATGGTGATGGTGAGCTGCTTGCGGCAGGGCCATCCGAGGGTGCCAGTGCGTGTCGGGGGCTCCACGCTTCGCTCTAAGCGTCATATAAGGTACCTCGGTGTCCAGGTGGAGGATCACTTATCCTGGAATTTTCACGTGAAGGCGGTAACGGAAAAGGCCAACAGGATAAACCGAGCACTGTGTCACCTGCTCAAAAATCATGGCGGCCCTTCCAGTGTGCGACGTCGGACCCTCGCTAATGTGTCGACGTCCATCTTACGATACGCGGCCCCGGTCTGGTGGGAGGCTACGCGTATACAGAGCAACAGACGTCTGCTGAACCGGGTGCAGAGTCGGGCAGCCAAGATGGTCGCGAGCACCTTCCGGACCGTAAAGTACGACGTGGCTACGCTGGTTGCTGGTATACCACCTATAGTCGAGCTTATTAAGGAGGATCACCGCTGCCACGAGCGAAAGCAGCAGTCCGGCGGCACCCCAGCAGAGATCCGCAAGGAGGAGAGGGCGGCGACAATGCGCAACTGGCAGGAGAGCTGGGATGAGTTGGCGCAGGACGGCGTGGCGTCAAGCCGATTCATCAGATGGAGCCACAGAGTCCTCCCGGACGTGGACAGATGGGTCAACCGGAAGCACGGACGGGTGGGCTTCCACCTGTCGCAGGTGCTGACAGGACACGGCTTCTTCAGGGAGTACCTGCATTCCAGGAAGTTCACCCGGTCCCCGTGTTGCTCAGCCTGTCCGGGAGTCGACGAAACACCAGAGCACGTGCTGTTTCAATGCCCGCGGTTCGCGGAAGTGCGTGAACGGCTCCTCACGGGACACGGTCTTCAGCCGGTGACGGCTGACACGCTCCTCGACCACATGCTGCACGATCCTGACGCCTGGGAGCGTGTGGAAGAGGCGGCGGTCAGTGTCACCCGCGAGCTGCAGCGAGTTTGGAGAATCGAAAGCGGCGTGGAGGCTCGACGAGCGGTTCATCGAGAGAGGCGGCGAGCGGCGGAGCAGGCAGCACGACAGCAGCGGCGGCGAGAGGGCCGATTCGGCCTCGACCCAACGCTGAGGGATCGTATACTGGCCATGGACGAGGTGACGCGCGTGGAATTCAGGCGGGTGGCTCGCCAGCTTCAGGATAACATCAGGCGCCTGGAGCTTCGTCGTGACCGGATGCCGACGAGGGTATTCGAGGCTACTATGGCCGTCCGTGTGGCCAGCCTCCGACATCACGATGCGGCACCAGAGAACCGGGCAGCAACGGCGGCAACCTTACAACAGGCACAACTGTCATTGCAGGAGGCTCGACGAGAGCGAAGGAACGCTCGACAACGGCAGACGAGACGAGCAGAGCGACGAGCAGAGCGGCAGGAGAGCCGCGCAAGTGCGCGCCAACGGCGCAGATGATCACCAGGGGACGAGTCCCAGTAGGCCTACGCCTAATAGATAGATAGTGGCTCGACAGCCAGACGCCCGCCCCACACGGCTCTACCGTGTAGGTGCATGCCGTGTGGGGCACCATAACGGGCGAGAGTAGGGAGTAGGAATTGTCTTTCTGTAAACTGTGATATGATTTTTAGAATTTTAAGAGAAATACAGTTCTGAACCCTGAGAAAAAAAATGAAATGGAGCTTGCGGTTCAATTTGACTCAACACGGGAAAACTTACCAGGTCCGAACTTATGGAGGTGAGACAGATTAATAGCTCTTTCTCAAATTTAAGGGTAGTGGTGCATGGCCGTTCTTAGTTCGTGGATTGATTTGTCTGGTTAATTCCGATAACGAACGTGACTCACATATGCTAACTAGAACGCAGTCAGCGTTAATGCGTCGATGCCGATTGGAACGGGTTAGGACCTTTCGGTGGAGTATGACCTGACACCTTCGCTGTTCGTGTGCGCAAGTGCACTTACGGTACGCTGCTTAGCAGGACAATTTGTGTTTAGCAAAATGAGATCGAGCGATAACAGGTCCGTGATGCCCTTAGATGTTCTGGGCTACACGCGTGCTACAATGTGGGTAGCAGCGTGTCTCCTATTCCGAGAGGAACGGGAAATCACTCAAATACTCACTTAGTAGGGATTATGGATTGCAATGGTCCATATGAACTCGGAACTTCTAGTAAGTGCTGGTCATCAGCCAGCGTTGAATACGTCCCTGCCCTTTGTACACACCGCCCGTCGCTACTACCGATGGATTATTTAGTGAGGTCTTTGGAGATGATCGTTCGCTGGATCCTCGTGAACCGCGTCTGCTTTATCGAAGTTGACCGAACTTGATGATTTAGAGGAAGTAAAAGTCGTAACAAGGTTTCCGTAGGTGAACCTGCGGAAGGATCATTAGTGGCCAAGTGATCCTTCCAGAAGTCCGAACCTGCGGGTTGAGACTTCGGCACAAGTTGCCATATGATAATTGACGAAACACTATAGAAGTCCGAACCTGCGGGTTGAGACTCAGGCACAAGTTGCCATATGAAAGTTGACGAAACACTAACAAGTCCGAACCTGCGGGTTGAGACTTAGGCACACGTTGCCTTATACATGACTTCGAACAAATACACAAGTCCGAACCTGCGGGTTGAGACTTAGGCACAAGTTGCCTTATACATGACTTCGAACAAATACACAAGTCCGAACCTGCGGGTTGAGACTTAGGCACAAGTTGCCATATGAAAGTTGACGAAACACTAACAAGTCCGAACCTGCGGGTTGAGACTTAGGCACACGTTGCCTTATACATGACTTCGAACAAATACACAAGTCCGAACCTGCGGGTTGAGACTTAGGCACAAGTTGCCTTATACATACATTGGCCAAATAAACAGAAGTCCGAACCTGCGGGTTGAGACTTAGGCACAAGTTGCCATATTATATTCGATCAAACACTAAGTAGTCCGAACCTGCGGGTTGAGACTCAAGACCGTAACAAGATGTCACTATACAAGTCCGAACCTAAGGGTTGAGACTTAATGCGATCTAGATACCAAGTTGACATCCAATACCTGTTGAGCAAAACCAAAGATTCCCTGTTCTCGAATGATTACACTATATAACATGGAATCATGAAGAAATCAAGCAAGCGTGAAACAAAGTCATCACTTGGGCATGCTCGATAGCCAACCACATGACCTTAACCTAAGAGAGCATGCAAACCACATGATACCTATAAACGATTAACCCGCCCTAGTTCAATCGTTCACCAAGTGATGACTTCAGTATGGCTAAGAGAAAAACTTTTAAATGGGAAAAACTCTAAGTCCGAACCTCCGGGTTGAGACTTCCGCGTCGGAGGTGGGCGCACCTCCTATCCGAAAGATGATGAATCAGGGGTGTTCGGTCAGCAATGGTCGGATGCCCCGTCGTAGTCCAACTATGACAATCAAAGTCAAGACCTCCGGGTTGAGACTTTCCGCGAGTACAAGCATAAAGGAACACGGACCAAGCCGTACCGAGAGAATCGGTACTAGAGCCCTCGTGGTTCTACATTGAGAGAGCCCTCGTGGTTCTCATTAGGGGCTTTATGCAAGTCGTACTCAATACTGTGGTGTGAAGTATAAAGTATAGTCCTCGCCTGGTCCACGCTGCTTCGGCGGTCCTGGGTAAGATAGTTAATTCTAGCTTGCCCTATAGTGGAATGAGGACACTTAATGCTTCGTCTTTTAGCGGCGGCTAGACTCCTCCTCACGGGGAACGAGTTGACGCGCACAGCGGCGGCTTACGCACTATGGCAATCATGGATGCCTGAAGATTCCGTGAAGTTCTCCCCTGGTCCACGCTGCCTCGGCAGTCCTGGGTAAAATGGAATATTTCCAGCTTGCCCTATAGTGGAAGAGGACTATCCAACAATACAAAGTCAAGACCTCCGGGTTGAGACTTTCCGCGTCGGTGGTGTCGCGCACCGCCTATCCGAAAGATGGTGTAACAGGGGTGTTCGATCAGCAATGGTCGGATGCCCCGTCATAGTTGGACTATGACAACCAAAGTCAAGACCTCCGGGTTGAGACTTTCCGCGTCCGGAGGTACGCGTACCGCCTACCCGAAAGATGGTGTGCTTCTGGGGTATTCGATGAGTCGGATACCCCGTCGTAGTCCAACTATGACAATCAAAGTCAAGACCTCCGGGTTGAGACTTCCGCGTCCGGAGGTACGCGTACCGCCTACCCGAAAGATGGTGTGCTTCTGGGGTATTCGATGAGTCGGATACCCCGTCGTAGTCCAACTATGACAATCAAAGTCAAGACCTCCGGGTTGAGACTTCCGCGTCCGGAGGTACGCGTACCGCCTACCCGAAAGATGGTGAATCAGGGGTGTTCGATCAGCAATGGTCGGATGCCCCGTCGTAGTCCAACTATGACAATCAAAGTCAAGACCTCCGGGTTGAGACTTTCTAAGAGTACAAGCATAAAGGAACACGGACCAAGCCGTACCGAGAGAATCGGTACTAGAGCCCTTGTGGTTCTACATTGAGAGAGCCCTCGTGGTTCTCATTAGGGGCTTTATGCAAGAAGTACTCAATACTGTGGTGTGAAGTATAAAGTATAGAGTCCTCCACTGGTCCACGCTGCTCCGGCGGTCCTGGGTAAGATAGTTCATTCTAGCTTGCCCTATGTGGAAGAGGACTCAATACCCTACCTGTTGAGCTTGAAACAAAGTCATCACTTGGGCATGCTCATATTGCCATACACAATTACATTATATTCGAATGAGCATGCAAGCGACCCTATATAGACCGAACCAAAACGATAGATACCGCCGTAGTTCACCCCCACCAAGTGATGACTTCAGTATGGCTAGTGTGTGAAGTATAAAGTATAGTCCTCCCCTGGTCCACACTGCTTCGGCGGTCCTGGGTAAGATAGTTAGTTCTAGCTTGCCCTATGTGGAAGAGGACACAATACTTAATACTTAGAGTACAAGCATAAAGGAACACGGACCAAGCCGTACCGAGAGAATCGGTACTAGAGCCCTCGTGGTTCTACATTGAGAGAGCCCTCGTGGTTCTCATTAGGGGCTTTATGCAAGTCGTACTCAATACTGTGGTGTGAAGTATAAAGTATAGAGTCCTCCACTGGTCCACGCTGCTCCGGCGGTCCTGGGTAAGATAGTTCATTCTAGCTTGCCCTATGTGGAAGAGGACTCAATACCCTACCTGTTGAGCTTGAAACAAAGTCATCACTTGGGCATGCTCATATTGCCATACAATATTCCATTATCTACTAATGAGCATGCAGCTATATGATTATAACCTGTAAACGATTACCCCGCCGTAGTTCAGCGCTTCAACCAAGTGATGACTTCAGTATGGCTAGTGTGTGAAGTATAAAGTATAGTCCTCCCCTGGTCCACACTGCTTCGGCGGTCCTGGGTAAGATAGTTAGTTCTAGCTTGCCCTATGGTGGAAGAGGACACCATACTTAATACTGTGGTGTAACAAACTATAGTCCTCCACTGGTCCACGCTGCTTTGCAGTCCTGGGTAAGATAGTTAATTCTAGCTTGCCCTATGTGGAAGAGGGCATACAAGACAAAGTATAGTTCTCCCCTGGTCCACGCTGCTTCGGCGGTCCTGGGTAAGATAGTTAATTCTAGCTTGCCCTATGTGGAAGAGAGCATACATGAACCAAGAACGAAGGTTATGATCGAGGAATGATTCGACAAACTAACCGATGGTATGAAATGTGAAGAATTCAAGCAAGCACACAATCAAGTCATCACTTGGGCATGCTCGATAGCCAACCCTATGACATTAACCTAGTAGAGCATGCGAAAACCAATATATATGTAAACGATGCCCCTCCCTAGTTCAGCGCTTCAACCAAGTGATGACTTCAGAATGGCTAAATCAAATCGGTTCAAAACATACCATCGGTACCCTATTGAAACACACAAGTCGATATCAAACCTCATGATTGTGTAGTCCTCCACTGGTCCACACTGCTCCGGCGGTCCTGGGTAAGATAGTTCATTCTAGCTTGCCCTATGTGGAAGAGGGCACATTACTCAATACTGTGGTGTTATGAACAAAGTATAGTCCTCCACTGGTCCACGCTGCTCCGGCGGTCCTGGGTAAGATAGTTCATTCTAGCTTGCCCTATGTGGAAGAGGGCATACAAGACAAAGTATAGTTCTCCCCCCTGGTCCACGCTGCTCCGGCGGTCCTGGGTAAGATAGTTAATTCTAGCTTGCCCTATGTGGAAGAGAGCATACATGAAACAAGAACGAAGGTTATGATCGAGGAATGATTCGACAACTAACCGATGGTATGAAATGTGAAGAATTCAAGCAAGCCACACAATCAAGTCATCACTTGGGCATGCTCGATAGCCAACCCTATGACATTAACCTAGTAGAGCATGCGAAAACCAATATATACAAGTAATGTAAACGATGCCTCCCTAGTTCAGCGCTTCAACCAAGTGATGACTTCAGAATGGCTAAATCAAATCGGTTCAAAACATACCATCGGTACCCTATTGAAACACACAAGTCGATATCAAACCTCATGATTGTGTAGTCCTCCACTGGTCCACGCCGCTTCGGCCGTCCTGGGTAAAATGGAACATTCCAGCTTGCCCTATGTGGAAGAGGGCACATTACTCAATACTGTGGTGTGAAGTATAAAGTTCAGTTCTCCCCTGGTCCACGCTGCTTCGGCGGTCCTGGGTAAGATAGTTCATTCTAGCTTGCCCTATGTGGAAGAGGACACTTCATACTTCGTCTCTAAGCGGCGGCTTGACTCCTCCCTACGGGGAACGGGTTTACGCGCACAGCGGCGGCTTACGCACTATGGCAGTCATGGATGCCTTACGTTTCTATGAAAAGTGTGTTCCTCCCCTGGTCCACGCTGCTTCGGCAGTCCTGGGTAAGATAGTTAGTTCTAGCTTGCCCTATGTGGAAGAGGACACGTAGACTTACTGTGGTGTGAAGTATAAAGTTCAGTTCTCCCCTGGTCCACGCCGCTTCGGCCGTCCTGGGTAAAATGGATTCATCCAGCTTGCCCTATGTGGAATGAGGACACTTTATGCTTCGTCTCTAAGCGGCGGCTTGCTCCTCCCTACGGGGAACGGGTATACGCGCACAGCGGCGGCTTACGTTATGGCAGTCATGGATGCCTTACGTTTCCATGAAAAGTGTGTTCCTCCCCTGGTCCACGCTGCTTCGGCAGTCCTGGGTAAGATAGTTAGTTCTAGCTTGCCCTATGTGGAAGAGGACACGTAGACTTACTGTGGTGTGAAGTATAAGGTTCAGTTCTCCCCTGGTCCACGCCGCTTCGGCCGTCCTGGGTAAAATGGATTCATCCAGCTTGCCCTATGTGGAATGAGGACACTTTATGCTTCGTCTCTAAGCGGCGGCTTGCTCCTCCCTACGGGGAACGGGTATACGCGCACAGCGGCGGCTTACGCAAGTTAGTCACCCTCGGCAGTGGATCACTCGGCTCATGGATCGATGAAGACCGCAGCTAACTGCGCGTCATAATGTGAACTGCAGGACACATGAACATTGATAAGTTGAACGCATATTGCACGTCGTGGGAACCTACCATGATGTACAGATGACTGAGCGCTTATATTTGAGAAATGTATCGCATACATTTAACTACGCCGTGACACCCGTCACGAGACGTGCACCATGATGTTAACTAGGGTCGCGACGACCCGCTAGCATTAAAGAACCCGTGGTTTACAATATACTGGCATTGGAATTCGAAGTATTTAGAGCGTCCGTGTTCCCGCGTGAGGCGGAAGTACGAGGAGAAGGCGTGCTTGTGGTGTCTGTGGTGG
>NW_026525133.1:67500-90000 GCF_943734705.1 Anopheles coustani | reverse complement strand
GGACTTGGTGAACAAACACTTGATATACACTCTCCGGATGTACTTCGGGTGTCACCTGTTGTCCGAGACCACTTGCATGGTTAGCAAGCGTTGTGATTCAATGGCCCTACCGGGCAAACACTTTGGGTTCGCAAGGACTTGGAGTGCCGGGACGGGTTGGCGGATCCAACACTCTGGGTACCTCCGGGTACTTGGGGTTGGTTGAGGACTTGGTGAACAAACACTTGTTGTACACTCTCCGGATGTACTTCGGGTGTCACCTGTTGTCCGAGACCACTTGCATGGTTAGCAAGCGTTGTGGTCTAATGGCCCTACCGGGCAAACACTTTATGTTCGCGAGGACTTGGAGTGCTGGTAGTGGTTGGCGGACCCAACACTCTGGGTACCTCCGGGTACTTGGGGTTGGTTGAGAACTTGGTGAAGATACCCCTGTCACCTTGTTCGAGGCCACTTGCATGGTCGCAAGCGTTGTGATACAATGGCCCTACCGGGCAAACACTTTGGGTTCGCAAGGACTTGGAGTGCCGGGACGGGTTTGCGGATCCAACACTCTGGGTACCTCCGGGTACTTGGGGTTGGTTGAGGACTTGGTGAACAAACACTTGATATACACTCTCCGGGTGTACTTCGGGTGTCACCTGTTGTCCGAGGCCACTTGCATGGTTAGCAAGCGTTGTGGTCTAATGGCCCTACCGGGCAAACACTTTGGGTTCGCGAGGACTTGGAGTGCTGGTAGTGGTTGGCGGATCCAACACTCTGGGTACCTCCGGGTACTTGGGGTTGGTTGAGGACTTGGTGAGCAAACACTTGATATACGTTCTTCGGATGTACTTCGGGTGTCACCTGTTGTCCGAGGCCACTTGCATGGTCAACGGTTGAGGTGGTAATGGCGGATCGGTGCTGTAGGGTGCCGGCCTGTTGGCTGCCTTGGCCGGGTTGGTTGGTTAACACTTGATTGAGCTTGCACCCGAGGGTAATGGCACTTGAAGGTGGGTACCGGCCAACTGACCTGGTGTGTTGGTTGGTTGGTGAACACTTGGCGGTACTTGCACTTGGCTGTGCTTGGACTTGAAGGTGGGATCTGGCTGGCCTAGGCCATTGGTGGTTGGTTGGTTGGTTAGTCCTTAGCTGGGCTGGCTGGCTGGCTGGCCATCGGTGGTGTGGTGTGGTGTGGTGTGTGGAGTCGAGCATCGCGCGCCGTTGCCTTCTTCGGAGTGTTGTGGGTACGCAAGTGCTTGCAGTGCAAAGAGGTTGGTGATGGAGTGACATTGCCTTCACCATGGAGTTGCGGGTACTTAGGTACTTGCAAGGAGATGGTGGTATGGTGGTGTTGCGTGTGTGGTGTTCGATTAGAAAGATATAATTTCTAAGTCCGGATTAGTGCTGTCAGTGGGGCCGCCGCTAACAGGTCCTGTACGGCCACCGTGGGGCTTGACTTGGCGCTATTCCGGACTTGGGGCGATCACGATGTCCCCGTGCGGGACTTAGAAGATGGAAGAACACAAGTACCCTTATCCCATGACTTGTGAGCGATTGGCATACGTTACCACATGAAGAGAAAAATTGGCTAAGTCCCGGATCCATATTATATGAAGAGAAAAATCGGCTAAGTCCCGGATCCATATTATATGAAGAGAAAAATTGGCTAAGTCCCGGATCCATATTATATGAAGAGAAATATCGGCTAAGTCCAGGATCCATATATAATAACCTAATAATCGGCTAAGTCCCGGATCCATATTATATGAAGAGAAAAATCGGCTAAGTCCAGGATCCATATATAATAACCTAATAATCGGCTAAGTCCAGGATCCATATATAATAACCTAATAACAGGCTAAGTCCAGGATCCATATTATATGAAGAGAAAAATCGGCTAAGTCCGAGATTGGGTCTGTCAGACATACACTTTCAAGATACCACACAAGCAAGCAAGATGGCCTAGTGATGGAACCATATAATATGAAGAGAAAAATCGGCTAAGTCCGAGATTGGGTCTGTCGGAAATACACTATCAAGTTACCACACAAGCAAGCAAGATGGCCTAATGATGGATCCATATGATATGAAGAGAAAAATCGGCTAAGTCCAGGATCCATATAATATGAAGAGAAAAATCGGCTAAGTCCCAGATTGGGTCTGTCAGAAATACACTTCCAAGTTACCACACAAGCAAGCAAGATGGCCTAGTGATGGATCCATATGATATGAAGAGAAAAATCGGCTAAGTCCAGGATCCATATAATATGAAGAGAAAAATCGGCTAAGTCCCAGATTGGGTCTGTCAGAAATACACTTCCAAGTTACCACACAAGCAAGCAAGATGGCCTAGTGATGGATCCATATGATATGAAGAGAAAAATCGGCTAAGTCCCAGATTGGGTCTGTCAGAAATACACTTCCAAGTTACCACACAAGCAAGCAAGATGGCCTAGTGATGGATCCATATGATATGAAGAGAAAAATCGGCTAAGTCCAGGATCCATATAATATGAAGAGAAAAATCGGCTAAGTCCCAGATTGGGTCTGTCAGAAATACACTTCCAAGTTACCACACAAGCAAGCAAGATGGCCTAGTGATGGATCCATATGATATGAAGAGAAAAATCGGCTAAGTCCCAGATTGGGTCTGTCAGACATACACTATCAAGTTACCACACAAGCAAGCAAGATGGCCTAGTGATGGATCCATATGATATGAAGAGAAAAATCGGCTAAGTCCCAGATTGGGTCTGTCAGAAATACACTTCCAAGTTACCACATGAGCAAGCAAGATGGCCTAGTGATGGATCCATATAATATGCAGAGAAAAATCGGCTAAGTCCCAGATTGGGTCTGTCAGAAATACACTTCCAAGTTACCACATGAGCAAGCAAGTTACCACATGAAGAGAAAGCCGGCAAAGTCTGGGAATGTTACCACATGAACTGGAAAATGGGCAAAAACCTACCTTCACAGGGAACGTGAATAAGTAAGGCTGTAGACATCGGATCGACAAGCCAAAGACTGATATGGAAAGGAAATGAGTAGTACTAGCTTTCCTGAGAGTTGCAGAGCTTAGACTGCATATGAACGAAAGTTATTAAGCGTCAAAGTCAGAGAAGTTACCCAAAGGAACACAAGTTCCAACTTAGAGCATGTATACCGCCTAGACGGTAAGAGGTACGGCCAGGCTGAGGAATAAGGAAATGTTGGCCAACATGTTCCCTAACTATCCCCCGAAGACCGCAAAGCAATCCAACATCAACCAAGAAAGTTATAGCCCGATCAAGGAAACACCTACTTTGCACCGATATTGCACCAAATACATGTACCAAGCACCTTCGGTTGCATACCTGCAGGGGTTTACCATAGTAGGCCATGGAAGACCGATATACCGAACATAATCACTTTCTATCTCCTCGGGTGTTTAAGATAGCGCTTTGCGGTACAAGAACGAAAGTTAGACTTTATCTTGGTGCATCTTTTTGCCCAAGATCACAAGACCCTATCTACCAAGGCAAGAAAGTTGTGTGGGGACAAAATGTCCAAAAGTGCCCAAAGTGGCACACTTGAACCATATATTCGAGAAAAACACAAGTGTGGGCCCGAGCTAGCAAGTTGAAATGTTCTGACCGTCAGTAGCCCTAGTTGAGGTGCACTTATCATTATATGAGGCCAACGTGCCAGCTAGTCTCTAAAGGGGCGATATGGGTGTTCCAAGGTTTGTACCCAATTGAGGAAAAAACAGGGTAAGGTACGGTGTACCGCGAATAACTCGGGCTATAGATGTCCGATCGATGAGTTTGGCATATGTATGGAAAGGTCTCGACGAGACCTAACTACCCTGAAAGTATGAAGGCAAAGACTTGAATGACCGGGAAGTTATTAAGTGCACAAGTGGTAAAGTTGCACCAAAGTCCATGTTACCCGAAGTGGTACATGAACACCCAATATTCGACCAAAACACAAGTTTAGAGACGAGCTAGCGAGCTACATTGTTCAGACCGTCAGTAGCCCGCATCAAGACACGCATTTCATTATATTGAGCCTAGCCGCTAGCTCGACTCGAAGTCGGTCATATGGTTGGTTGATGGTTTGGACCGACCATGTGGTGTACCAAGGTGAGGTACCTTTCATGAATTATAACTCAGGCTGTATGGCACTGAGCGTTGGGCTAAGGTGTGATTTGGAATAGTCTTGAGTGGGACTATTTAGGAAAAATGCGAACAAAAAATCACAAAGTCCTTGGGCGAAGCTATTAGCGAAACATAGAGCGAATTGGTACCAAAAACTAATGAAATGGGACTTGAGTCAAAAATAACCGCAAGTTGGAGAAGAGATAGCAAGCTTGCGTAGAACATTTATAACTAGTGCGTGGTATGACCAACAAAAATGTGTATGGGGCCAAGGCGCTGGCTGGCCTCCAAAGTGGTGATATGGGCGATTCAAAGTTTGTACCCAAGTATGAACAAGTATGGAAAAAACAGGGTAAGGTACCAAGTACCATGTATAACTTCGGCTGTAGATGGCCTAGCGAGGCAAACCGCATATCGTTGGAAAGGTATTGGGGAGACCTATCTACCCTGAAAGTTTCATGAGGCTGAGTTGAAAGACCACGGAGATATTAGGTGATGATGGTCCAATTCGGGGACCAAGTCGCAGGAAATGGCACTTGACCAAAATCACGCTTGGAAGGTGAATACCGGCTTACCGGTAAGAGATAGCGACTTGGCGTAGAATATTCATAAGTTGGGCGTGTAAAGACGCAACTTTCATTATATGGGGGCAACCCGGTCAGGGTGCTCCAAGTCGGTCGTTTGGTCGGTTTATGGTTTGGGCCGACCATGTGGTGTACCAAGAAGAGGTACCTTTCATGAATTATAACTCGGTCAGTTTGCCACCGAGCGACAAGTTGCGATGTGATTTGGAATGGTTCTGAGTGGGACTATCAAGCAAAAATACAAATAGAAAATCAGCTTGTCCATGGCCGAAGCTATTAGTGAAACATATAGCAAAATGGGTCCAAAAACGAATGAAATGGGAATTGGACCAAGAATAACGGCAAGTTGGAGAAGAGATAGCAAGTTGGCGTAGAACAATTATATTTGGTGCATGGCATGACCAACAAAAAAGTATATGGGGCCAAGGTGCTAGCTGGCCTCCAAAGTGGAGATATGGGCGATCCAAAGTTTGTACCCAAGTACGAACAAGTATGGAAAAAACAGGGTAAGGTACCAAGTACCATTAATAACTTCGGCTGTAGATGGCCGAGCGAGGCAAACGGCTCACCGTTGGAAAGGTCTTGGGGAGACCTATCTACCCTGAAAGTTTTATGAGGCTGAGTTGAAAGACCACGGAGATATTAGGTGATGATGGTCCAATTCGGGGACCAAGTCGCAGGAAATGGCACTTGACCAAAATCACCCTTGGAAGGTGAATACCGGCTTACCGGTAAGAGATAGCGACTTGGCGTAGAATATTCATAAGTTGGGCGTGTAGAGACGCAACTTTCATTATATGGGGGCAACCCGGTCAGGGTGCTCCAAGTCGGTCGTTTGGTCGGTATATGGTTTGGGCCGACCACATGGTGTACCAAGTTGAGGTATCTTTCATGAATTATAACTCGGTCAGTTTGCCACCGAGCGACAAGTTGCGGTGTGTTTTGGAATGGTCTTAAGTGGGACTATCAAGCAAAAATACAAACAGAATATCAGCTTGTCCATGGCCGAAGCTATTAGTGAAACATATAGCAAAATGGGTCCGAAAACGAATGAAATGGGACTTGGACCAAGAATAACGGCAAGTTAGAGAAGAGATAGCAAGTTGGCGTAGAACAATTATATTTAGTGCATGGTATGACCAAGAAAAAAGTATATGGGGCAAAGGTGCTGGCTGGCCTCCAAAGTGGAGATATGGGCGATACAAAGTTTGTACCCAAGTATGGCAAAAACTAGTAGAGGTACCTTTCATGAATTACTGCTCAGGCTGTATGGCACTTAGCGGGACGCTTGGCTCTGGTATGGAATAGTCTTGAGTGGGACTATCAAGGAAAAATACGAACAAAAAATCACCATGTCCACGGACGAAGGTATTAGCGAAACTTAGAGCGAAATTGCGACCAAGTCGCTGGAAATGGCCCTTGGACCAAGTATACCGTCAAGGCGGTACGAGATAGCGAGTTGACGTGGAATATTTATAAGTTTGCCTCCACGAGACGAAAGTTTAGTTATATGGGGCCAACCCGCTCAGGGTTGTCCAAGTCGGTCATATGGCTGATCGAAATTTTCGACCAAGTACTGAGAAAACAGGGTAAGGTACCGTGTACCTCGAATAACTTTGGCTGTAGATGTCCGAGCGAGGCGAACGGCATAGCGTTGGAAAGGTCTTGAGGTGTTCTAGGCACCCTGAAAGTATGAGAAGGCTACCTGGAAAACTCGTGGAGATATTAGAGAAACATAGGGCCCAAAAGATACCAAGTCGCAGGAAATGGGCCCTCCATGAACACCCTAAAATCCCAATTACGGCTAAGTTGCAGGCCAGCTAGCGAAGTGAAATGTTCTAGGCATAACTAGAACACGTTAAGGCGCAACTTTTTGAATCAGAACTTTTTTCGATATCTGGCCCCCAAAGGGGGGATATGGTCGATCCAAGGATTTTTCCAAGTTTCGGTACTTTTTACGGTATCACTCATAGCTCCGGCTGTAAGCAAGCAAATGACAATCTAAGACATGATTTGGAAAGGTATTGAGTAGTACTAACTTACGTTAGAACACAGCGAAGCGCTATCGGTTCATGGCAAGGCCGATATAAGCAGTCAAAGATGAAAAATGTTGACAAAATGAACAAAAATTACCTTGGTACGCGAATAGCGGCCAGGGATGAAGAGGTACGAAGGTGGTGTAGAAGAATTATAATTAGTGCTTGGTACGCTCTAAAAGTTTGCCGAAGACCGCAAAGCGCTCAGACCCATAGAAAGGGGTCATTTGGGCCGAACAGTGCGTGCAAAGAGGTGAAAATGCAAAAATTGCACTTTGGTGGGCGATTTGCGGGGGGAAGGAGGGGTCGGAGGGCAAAATGTCTCTTGACCAAAAAGTCTTATCTCGTCGAGATCTAAAACATTGCCGAAGACCGCAAAGCGCTAGCTCGCAATCGAAAAATCGAGGATTTGAAAATTTTCTAAGTCTTTGGCTCCCTAAGGAAAAGTTTCAAAAATCACGTTTGTCCCCAATTTTGATGGGGAAGGAGTCGGTTCCGGGGCATGGTGTCTTCGGCAAAAAGTCTTATCTTTTTGCGTACTTTCGACTAGTTCAATAAAAATTTTTGACCCAAAATTTGTTCGGCGGACCCCTAGGTCGAAAAACCCGAAAAAATCCCAAAAAAGTCGAAAATGTCGAAAAATGAGAAAACCTCATATTCGGACTCTACACGAGCCCCAGATATTGAAAAGTGAAATCCGCGGTCGATTTGGAACAAAAAATTTACCTAGGCAAAGTTGTATGGAGGTAGGGACCCCTGAGAAAAAAGTTTGGTCCCGAGGCTCCTTGGACCACCAAGTCCCTAGGTCGGACCAAAATCGGAAAAAATCCGACCAAAGTCGAAAGTGTCGAAAATTTTAAAAAACCCCTTTTGGGGCCCTGTGGCCTCCCTAGATAATGAAAAGTGAGGTCCGCGGCCGATCCGGAAGAAAAACTTGACCTAGGGAAACTTGTATGACGGTGGGGACCCAAAAAAATTTCGATGAGTGTAGTTTAGACAGGCCGGAAAATGTATCGGTGGTCCGTATCAAGGGACGTCTTTTAGTTCCATGGGGTGGTGGTCGTCGAACAAAGTCGCCTAGGTCGACCACCAGAAAGACCAGTCGTGTTGTAATGGATGTTTTGACCACTTTACTAGGGAAACCTAGTAGGTCGAAGCAAATTTGGGGTTCGAGATGAGTTGGTGAAAGTTGGTCCAACCTAGGTGTGCTTGGTGGAGGTTGACCATGAAAGTAGAGCATGATGGGAATGACCATAACTTTGGTTCTAGATGTCGGATCGGTACACTTTCGGCAGTTTTGGAAAGGTGAAGGCCTGCTCTAGCTATGTTTCCTACCAAGCTGAGCGCCTACTAGTGACCCGGAGGAGGTATTAAGGGTCAAAGGCAAAAAGGGGTACCCTAAAGTGCATGTGACCAAGAAAATGGGAAAAACGGTATCGCCTATAGCTCAGGCTGTATGGCTCGGATCGGAAAGCTTGGATATGCGTTGGAAAGGTCTTGACGAGCGCTAGCTATGTGTCCTACCAAGCGAAGCGCTAGGTGTTGAGCAAGTCGGTCATATTAGAGGGCAAAGGTGAAAAATGGTGGTTTAGAGGCGAAAATTCACCTTATGATCGAAAATAGCGGGCGAACGATAAGAGCTACGAACACGGCGTAGAACAATCATAAGTACGTTACCACAAGACCTAACTTTGGCCAATATAGAGCGAGAAGATCGGAGGTACCCATCAGGGTGATATGGCTGGTTCAAAGTTGGACCAAAACGAGACTTGAGAAATGGGTTGAAACACGGTATCGCGAATAACTCAGGCTGTATGGAACGGATCGACAAGCTAAGATCAGTGTTGGAAAGGTCGAACCGAGCGCTAACTATAATCCCAAACAACCGAAGCGCTAAGTGTTGAGCAAAACTGAGTTATTAAGCGACAAAGTGGAAAAATAATACCAAAATGGCCAAAAATCACACAAGACCAAGAATACCGAGCAGGCGGTAAGAGATAGCGGGTTGACGTAGAATACTTATAAGTTTGCCTCTACGAGACCTAAAAGTCGTCCATAGACAGCGAGAAGATCGGACCACTCTGGAAGGGTGATACGAGTGGTCAAAAATTGGCAAAAATGAAACATGGCTAAAATGGATTTGACTTGTGCACCATGTAGCTCCGGCTGTATGGCATGGATTGTAAAGCTAGGATATGTTTTGGAAAGGTAACACCCAGCGCTAGATACGACTAGAAGAAAGCAAAGCGCTAACTAGCATGATTTGGAAGTTATTAAGTGTCAAAGTCGAAAAATGTTACCAAAATTGAAACTCGAGTACATTGGGCCAAAAAGTACAAGTTGTGAAATTTGGACTTACGAGTAAAATACCGAGCAGGCGGTAAGAGATAGAGACTTGGTGTAGAACAATTATATGTTGGGCATGTTATAACCTATATTTGGCCCGAACATAGTGACGAGATCGGTGGTACCCAAAAGGGTGGTACAGGTGTTAGATGGTTTTCCCAGAGCATAAGCTCCACATGATATGGAAAACGGGAAACATCATAACTTCGGCTGTATGGCATGGAATGGAACGAACAAGGTATCGATAGAAAGAGAAAAGGTAGCGCTAACTATATTTCCTTCCAAGCAAAGCGCTAGCATGTGATCGTTCGGGTGTTATTGTGAGTCAAAGTCAGAAACTGTTACCACGAGAGGCGAAAATCCGACTAAGTCCAAAAATACCGGGCTGGCGGTAAGAGATACGGCTTGGCCGTAGAACATTTATAAGTTGGCCAAGACAAGACCTAAGTTTCGTCCATAGACGACAAGAAGATCGAAGATACCTGAAGGTGAGATATGGGCGTCCCAAAGTGGGCCTTTGAAAAAGTGACAAACTTCCCTTATAACAGCATACACCAAATATCTCTGGCTCTATGGCACCGAATAAGAAGTTGAGCTCAGCGATAGAAAGGTGATAGTCAGCGCTAAATATCATTGGAACAGAGTGAAGCGCTAAAGGGAAAGGATCTTGGTGATATAAGGTGACAAAGTCGAGAAAAGTTGCCTCAAAATCATGAAAAATGTGAAAAAATGGCTAAGTCCCGGGTGCCTTAAGGGCAGGTTGATCGAATGTACCGAGCTGGCGGTACGAGATAGAGACTTGGTGTAGAACAATTATATGTTTGGCATGGCAAGACCTACATTTGGTCAATACAAAGTGAGAAGATCAAAGAAACCCGTAAGGGTGATATTGGTGTCCAAAGGTAAAAAGCACTAAGTCTTGGGAAACTTATATGAAGAAAAAGGACCCTGATGGGTCATATAGGATGGATCGAAAAATCGGCTAAGTCCCAAAATGGGGATGTCAGAACTACACTCAAATGTTACCACACCAAGCAAGGCAAACTTATATGAAGCAAAGGACCCTGATGGGTCATATGGTATTGGTCGAAAAATCGGCTAAGTCCCAAAATGGGGATGTCAGAACTACACTCATGTGTTACCACACCAAGCAAGGCAAACTTATATGAAGCAAAGGACCCTGATGGGTCATATGGTATTTTACGAAAAATCGGCTAAGTCCCAAAATGGTGATGTCAGAACTACACTAAAATGTTACCACACCAAGCAAGGCAAACTTATATGAAGGCAAGGACCCTGATGGGTCATATGGTATTGATCGAAAAATCGGCTAAGTCCCAAAATGGGGATGTCAGAACTACACTCAAATGTTACCACATCAAGCAAGGCAAACTTATATGAAGCAAAGGACCCTGATGGGTCATATGGTATTGATCGAAAAATCGGCTAAGTCCCAAAATGGGGATGTCAGAACTACACTCAAATGTTACCACACCAAGCAAGGCAAACTTATATGAAGCAAAGGACCCATATGGGTCATATGGTATTTTACGAAAAATCGGCTAAGTCCCAAAATGAGGATGTCAGAACTACACTAAAAAGTTACCACACCAAGCAAGGCAAACTTATATGAAGCAAAGGACCCATATGGGTCATATGGTATTTTACGAAAAATCGGCTAAGTCCCAAAATGAGGATGTCAGAACTACACTAAAAAGTTACCACACCAAGCAAGGCAAAGTACCTAGGTGAACCCTAGGAAGAAACACGGACCAAGTCAGATGGCCTAAGTCAATAGAACAAGTGACCTAGGCAAAGTTGTATGGCGCTGAGGACCCTGAAAAATCTGGTTAGTGTAGTTTAGACAGGGTAGGTTTTTGGGTCGGCCGAACCCCCTTATTTTGGGTTTTGGCCTCATCAAGAAGCTACACCTAGGCAAACTGCCTAGGGTGAAAGTGCGAAGACCAATCGAATAGTAAGACAAGTTTTGACCGATCGCCCTAGGCAAGCTTGTATGAAGAAAGGGACCCTAAGGGTCATATGGAAATACATGAAAAATCGGCTAAGTCCCAAAATTGGGATGTCAGAACTACACTAAAAAGTTACCACATCAAGCAAGGCAAACTACCTAGGTGAACCCTAGCAAGAAACACGGACCAAGTCAGATGGCCTAAGTCAAGAGTGCAAGTGACCTAGGCAAAGTTGTATGACGGTGAGGACCCTGAAAAATCTGGTTAGTGTAGTTTAGACAGGGGAGGTTTTTGGGTCGGCTGAACCTCCTTATTTTGGGTTTTGACCTCCTCAAGAAGCTACACCTAGGCAAACTGCCTAGGGTGAAAGTGCGAAGACCAATCGAATAGTAAGACAAGTTTTGACCGATCGCCCTAGGCAAGCTTGTATGAAGAAAGGGACCCTATGGGTCATATGGAAATACATGAAAAATCGGCTAAGTCCCAAAATTGGGATGTCTGAACTACACTAAAAAGTTACCACATCAAGCAAGGCAAAGTACCTAGGTGAACCCTAGGAAGAAACACGGACCAAGTCAGATGGCCTAAGTCAATAGAACAAGTGACCTAGGCAAAGTTGTATGGCGCTGAGGACCCTGAAAAATCTGGTTAGTGTAGTTTAGACAGGGTAGGTTTTTGGGTCGGCCGAACCCCCTTATTTTGGGTTTTGGCCTCATCAAGAAGCTACACCTAGGCAAACTGCCTAGGGTGAAAGTGCGAAGACCAATCGAATAGTAAGACAAGTTTTGACCGATCGCCCTAGGCAAGCTTGTATGAAGAAAGGGACCCTAAGGGTCATATGGAAATACATGAAAAATCGGCTAAGTCCCAAAATTGGGATGTCAGAACTACACTAAAAAGTTACCACATCAAGCAAGGCAAACTACCTAGGTGAACCCTAGCAAGAAACACGGACCAAGTCAGATGGCCTAAGTCAAGAGTGCAAGTGACCTAGGCAAAGTTGTATGACGGTGAGGACCCTGAAAAATCTGGTTAGTGTAGTTTAGACAGGGGAGGTTTTTGGGTCGGCTGAACCTCCTTATTTTGGGTTTTGACCTCCTCAAGAAGCTACACCTAGGCAAACTGCCTAGGGTGAAAGTGCGAAGACCAATCGAATAGTAAGACAAGTTTTGACCGATCGCCCTAGGCAAGCTTGTATGAAGAAAGGGACCCTATGGGTCATATGGAAATACATGAAAAATCGGCTAAGTCCCAAAATTGGGATGTCTGAACTACACTAAAAAGTTACCACATCAAGCAAGGCAAAGTACCTAGGTGAACCCTAGCAAGAAACACGGACCAAGTCAGATGGCCTAAGTCAAGAGAACAAGTGACCTAGGCAAAGTTGTATGACGGTGAGGACCCTGAAAAATCTGGTTAGTGTAGTTTAGACAGGGGAGGTTTTTGGGTCGGCTGAACCTCCTTATTTTGGGTTTTGACCTCCTCAAGAAGCTACACCTAGGCAAACTGCCTAGGGTGAAAGTGCGAAGACCAATCGAATAGTAAGACAAGTTTTGACCGATCGCCCTAGGCAAGCTTGTATGAAGAAAGGGACCCTATGGGTCATATGGAAATACATGAAAAATCGGCTAAGTCCCAAAATTGGGATGTCAGAACTACACTAAAAAGTTACCACATCAAGCAAGGCAAAGTACCTAGGTGAACCCTAGGAAGAAACACGGACCAAGTCAGATGGCCTAAGTCAAGAGTATAAGTGACCTAGGCAAAGTTGTATGGCGCTGAGGACCCTGAAAAATCTGGTTAGTGTAGTTTAGACAGGGTAGGTTTTTGGGTCGGCCGAACCCCCTTATTTTGGGTTTTGGCCTCATCAAGAAGCTACACCTAGGCAGTTTGCCTAGGGTGAAAGTGCGAAGACCAATCGAATAGTAAGACAAGTTTTGACCGATCGCCCTAGGCAAGCTTGTATGAAGAAAGGGACCCTTAGGGTCATATGGAAATTCATGAAAAATCGGCTAAGTCCCAAAATTGGGATGTCTGAACTACACTAAAAAGTTACCACATCAAGCAAGGCAAAGTACCTAGGTGAACCCTAGGAAGAAACACGGACCAAGTCAGATGGCCTAAGTCAAGAGTACAAGTGACCTAGGCAAAGTTGTATGGCGCTGAGGACCCTGAAAAATCGGGTTAGTGTAGTTCTGACAGGGGAGGTTTCTGGGTCGGCTGAACCTCCTTATTTCGGGTTTTGGCCTCCTCAAGAAGACAGACCTAGGCAAACTGCCTAGGGTGAAAGTGCGAAGACCAATCGAATAGTAAGACAAGTTTTGACCGATCGCCCTAGGCAAGCTTGTATGAAGAAAGGGACCCTACGGGTCATATGGAAATACATGAAAAATCGGCTAAGTCCCAAAATTGGGATGTCAGAACTACACTAAAAAGTTACCACATGAAGCAAGGCAAAGTACCTAGGTGAACCCTAGGAAGAAACACGGACCAAGTCAGATGGCCTAAGTCAAGGGTACAAGTGACCTAGGCAAAGTTGTATGGCGCTGAGGACCCTGAAAAATCGGGTTAGTGTAGTTCAGACAGGGGAGGTTTCTGGGTCGGCCGGACCTCCTTATTTCGGGTTTTGGCCTCCTCAAGAAGACAGACCTAGGCGAACTGCCTAGGGTGAAAGTGCGAAGACCAATCGAATAGTAAGACAAGTTTTGACCGATCGCCCTAGGCAAGCTTGTATGAAGAAAGGGACCCTACGGGTCATATGGAAATACATGAAAAATCGGCTAAGTCCCAAAATTGGGATGTCAGAACTACACTAAAAAGTTACCACATGAAGCAAGGCAAAGTACCTAGGTGAACCCTAGGAAGAAACACGGACCAAGTCAGATGGCCTAAGTCAAGGGTACAAGTGACCTAGGCAAAGTTGTATGGCGCTGAGGACCCTGAAAAATCGGGTTAGTGTAGTTCAGACAGGGGAGGTTTCTGGGTCGGCCGGACCTCCTTATTTCGGGTTTTGGCCTCCTCAAGAAGACAGACCTAGGCGAACTGCCTAGGGTGAAAGTGCGAAGACCAATCGAATAGTAAGACAAGTTTTGACCGATCGCCCTAGGCAAGCTTGTATGAAGAAAGGGACCCTACGGGTCATATGGAAATACATGAAAAATCGGCTAAGTCCCAAAATTGGGATGTCAGAACTACACTAAAAAGTTACCACATGAAGCAAGGCAAAGTACCTAGGTGAACCCTAGGAAGAAACACGGACCAAGTCAGATGGCCTAAGTCAAGGGTACAAGTGACCTAGGCAAAGTTGTATGGCGCTGAGGACCCTGAAAAATCGGGTTAGTGTAGTTCAGACAGGGGAGGTTTCTGGGTCGGCCGGACCTCCTTATTTCGGGTTTTGGCCTCCTCAAGAAGACAGACCTAGGCGAACTGCCTAGGGTGAAAGTGCGAAGACCAATCGAATAGTAAGACGAGTTTTGACCGATCGCCCTAGGCAAGCTTGTATGAAGAAAGGGACCCTATGGGTCATATGGAAATATATGAAAAATCGGCTAAGTCCCAAAATTGGAATGTCAGAACTACACTAAAAAGTTACCACATTAGCAAGGCAGACTTGTATGAAGAACGGGACCCTGGTGAAAGTAGCAAATATCCCAAACCGAACATGAATATTATACACACAAGAGTACGAACATAAAGGAACACGGACCAAGCGTACCGAGAGAGTCGGTACTATAGAGCCCTCGTGGTTCTACACAAAGACTTTATGTTAGGGGTTCAAGCCCCATAGTACTCAAACGGTGACAGTAGCAAATATCCCAAATCGAACATGAATATTAAACACACAAGAGTACGAACATAAAGGAACACGGACCAAGCGTACCGAGAGAATCGGTACTATAGAGCCCTCGTGGTTCTACACAAAGACTTTATGTTCGGGGTTCACACCCCAAATCGAACGTGGAATTTACTTTCTGATGGTCATGCGGTCGTCCAAAGGGGTCTAGTATCCTGGGATGACAAGCATCACGGGCACAGCTCGTATCAAAACAGTCGAAGAGGCCCGCGAAAGCTTGCTTTCCATGGCTATGCGATGCACAAATTGAGTTTACTCACCGTAGTATAAAACGAACGAACCGAACCTATCCGAGTAGGGATAATGGGCGCAGTAACATACTTCTGTGACCCAGCGAGAGTTGAACGAGGTGACATGAACTGTCAGTGGCTTATATCAGATGGGATACATACATGAGATTGCTTTCAAATCTACACTCGAAAACCTAACCAAGTAAAAGCGAACGTGGGAAGGATTCGAAACCGGTCACGAAATCTTAAGCTGGAAAGAGTCATCACTATGGATACATATTATGCGAAACCAATCAAGTGCTCAGTACTGATCCAAAACCTAAGAGCACTAGTGAACACCTTATTCTCACCCTAGTTCACATCCAAGTGATCGACCACGTGTGTGAAGCAAAGACCAATCGAATTCCTCAATGAACCGAACACTATGAACAAATGGCCAAAAACGTTATAACTATCCAAACATCCTACTATCTAGCGAAAGTCATCACGATGGAACCATACCATGATCTTTAACCTATAGCGCTCACCATATTCCTACCCAGAGTGCAAGTGAACAGATTGCTCACCCCTACCCAGTTCACAACCACGTGATCGACTAACAAACCGAGGTTACCACAAGTCAAAGTTATACGTTTACAAGCGCAAGACCAATCGAAAACCCCGAAAGCAATCTCGACCCAAAATGTATTATCCGTGAGTGTAGTCGAGTCTCGTACTCGTCATCTGTAATCGTCGGATAGAATATCCAGTACACGGTTGTCTTTCCAAATGAAATCTACATACAGAACTCGCTCTTGGCAAATGGGTGGCATTGGCGCAATCAGGAGCGAGTTCCCGTCCGGGTGCCAAGTGATTGGCAAATGTCTGGGGGAAAGCAACCATATGTTGATTTGTCTGTTAGTGTACTGGGTGTTTGAGGTATGTAGTATCCACGCTTGGTTGGGTGTGTCAGAGGACCATGGATGCGTTCACAACCCCAATTGGGGTACATCGGGAATGATTTTGTGGAACCGATGTGCCCGGCACACACTAAGTTTTGTTGCAAGTTAATAGTGTGCCATGTCCGGGGGGGTTGTGATTAAACTCTGGTGAATTGCGTACTGTGGTGATTGGGGTATGAAAGCCCCGCAGTTGCAATGATCGGACGCGCCTAGCGTGTCCTTTAGTTGATGGTAGGGAAATGAAGGCCCTTGTCAGCTCACCTAAGTATTCATGGAAGTTTGGCATAAGGTCGCTGTGGTAGGGGTATGAAGGCCCCGTCAGCGCATGCACAATCGGGCGCACGAGCGCTTAGCGGAGTCGAATGCCGCTCAAGTGCCTGTCCGGTGCATCGGGTGTGTGTGTGATACGAGGGCAATGAGGTTCGCACGGGGGCTCGCCTCCCGTGTGCTACCGGACTTGACAACATATAGAACGTGGTGTTTGCTCCTCCGGGTGCAATGGGACAATGAACATTCGAACGCAAAGTCGGAATTCTGGTTGATCCTACCAGTAATATACGCTCGTCTCAAAGGTTAAGCCATGCATGTCTAAGTACAAACAGATTTAATGTGAAACCGCATAAGGCTCAGTATAACAGCTATAATTTACGAGATCATCAACCTAGTTACTTGGATAACTGTGGAAAATCTAGAGCTAATACATGCAACATGCCAGGACCCTCGCGGGAACTGGTGCACTTATTAGTCAAACCAATCGCGGGTTCTCCGTGTCATTGAGTTGAAGTCTGGATAATGATGCTGATCGTATGGTCTCGCACCGACGACAGATCTCGCAAATATCTGCCCTATCAACTATGGATGGTAGTATAGAGGACTACCATGGTTGCAACGGGTAACGGGGAATCAGGGTTCGATTCCGGAGAGGGAGCCTGAGAAATGGCTACCACATCCAAGGAAGGCAGCAGGCGCGTAAATTACCCAATCCCGGGACGGGGAGGTAGTGACGAGAAATAACAATATGAAACTCTTTAATGATGTTTCATAATTGGAATGAGTAGAGCATAAATCCTTCTACGAGGATCAAGTGGAGGGCAAGTCTGGTGCCAGCAGCCGCGGTAATTCCAGCTCCACTAGCGTATATTAAAATTGTTGCGGTTAAAACGTTCGAAGTTGATACTTGTCCAACACAGTCCGGCTCCGCCGACCCGGTCAACCCGTGGTCGGTGGGCCAAGTCGGAATCTGGTTGCGACTCAATGGTGTGGTAGGGCACCAAGTCTGTGTCATGGTGTGCCCTTCAACGGGTGCAAGTGTAACATAGAGCTCGACCGCTCACGTTTACCTTGAACAAATTAGAGTGCTTAAAGCAGGGTGCCCAAACGCCCTAGAATAATCTTGCATGGAATAATGGAATACGACCTTGGTCTAATCTTTCATTGGTTTGTACTCAGACCGGAGGTAATGATTAACAGAAGTAGTTGGGGACACTAGTATTACGGCGCGAGAGGTGAAATTCGTAGACCGTCGTAAGACTAACTAAAGCGAAGGCATTTGTCAAGGATGCTTTCTTTAATCAAGAACGAAAGTTAGAGGATCGAAGGCGATTAGATACCGCCCTAGTTCTAACCGTAAACGATGCCAACTAGCAATTGGGAGACGCTACAACCAGGTGCTCTCAGTAGCTTCCGGGAAACCAAAGTCAGGTTCCGGGGGAAGTATGGTTGCAAAGTTGAAACTTAAAGGAATTGACGGAAGGGCACCACAATGAAATGGAGCTTGCGGTTCAATTTGACTCAACACGGGAAAACTTACCAGGTCCGAACTTATGGAGGTGAGACAGATTAATAGCTCTTTCTCAAATTTAAGGGTAGTGGTGCATGGCCGTTCTTAGTTCGTGGATTGATTTGTCTGGTTAATTCCGATAACGAACGTGACTCACATATGCTAACTAGAACGCAGTCAGCGTTAATGCGTCGATGCCGATTGGAACGGGTTAGGACCTTTCGGTGGAGTATGACCTGACACCTTCGCTGTTCGTGTGCGCAAGTGCACTTACGGTACGCTGCTTAGCAGGACAATTTGTGTTTAGCAAAATGAGATCGAGCGATAACAGGTCCGTGATGCCCTTAGATGTTCTGGGCTACACGCGTGCTACAATGTGGGTAGCAGCGTGTCTCCTATTCCGAGAGGAACGGGAAATCACTCAAATACTCACTTAGTAGGGATTATGGATTGCAATGGTCCATATGAACTCGGAACTTCTAGTAAGTGCTGGTCATCAGCCAGCGTTGAATACGTCCCTGCCCTTTGTACACACCGCCCGTCGCTACTACCGATGGATTATTTAGTGAGGTCTTTGGAGATGATCGTTCGCTGGATCCTCGTGAACCGCGTCTGCTTTATCGAAGTTGACCGAACTTGATGATTTAGAGGAAGTAAAAGTCGTAACAAGGTTTCCGTAGGTGAACCTGCGGAAGGATCATTAGTGGCCAAGTGATCCTTCCAGAAGTCCGAACCTGCGGGTTGAGACTTCGGCACAAGTTGCCATATGATAATTGACGAAACACTATAGAAGTCCGAACCTGCGGGTTGAGACTCAGGCACAAGTTGCCATATGAAAGTTGACGAAACACTAACAAGTCCGAACCTGCGGGTTGAGACTTAGGCACACGTTGCCTTATACATGACTTCGAACAAATACACAAGTCCGAACCTGCGGGTTGAGACTTAGGCACAAGTTGCCTTATACATGACTTCGAACAAATACACAAGTCCGAACCTGCGGGTTGAGACTTAGGCACAAGTTGCCATATGAAAGTTGACGAAACACTAACAAGTCCGAACCTGCGGGTTGAGACTTAGGCACACGTTGCCTTATACATGACTTCGAACAAATACACAAGTCCGAACCTGCGGGTTGAGACTTAGGCACAAGTTGCCTTATACATACATTGGCCAAATAAACAGAAGTCCGAACCTGCGGGTTGAGACTTAGGCACAAGTTGCCATATTATATTCGATCAAACACTAAGTAGTCCGAACCTGCGGGTTGAGACTCAAGACCGTAACAAGATGTCACTATACAAGTCCGAACCTAAGGGTTGAGACTTAATGCGATCTAGATACCAAGTTGACATCCAATACCTGTTGAGCAAAACCAAAGATTCCCTGTTCTCGAATGATTACACTATATAACAGGGAATCATGAAGAAATCAAGCAAGCGTGAAACAAAGTCATCACTTGGGCATGCTCGATAGCCAACCACATGACCTTAACCTAAGAGAGCATGCAAACCACATGATACCTATAAACGATTAACCCGCCCTAGTTCAATCGTTCACCAAGTGATGACTTCAGTATGGCTAAGAGAAAAACTTTTAAATGGGAAAAACTCTAAGTCCGAACCTCCGGGTTGAGACTTCCGCGTCGGAGGTGCGCCCACCTCCTATCCGAAAGATGATGAATCAGGGGTGTTCGGTCAGCAATGGTCGGATGCCCCGTCGTAGTCCAACTATGACAATCAAAGTCAAGACCTCCGGGTTGAGACTTTCCGCGAGTACAAGCATAAAGGAACACGGACCAAGCCGTACCGAGAGAATCGGTACTAGAGCCCTCGTGGTTCTACATTGAGAGAGCCCTCGTGGTTCTCATTAGGGGCTTTATGCAAGTCGTACTCAATACTGTGGTGTGAAGTATAAAGTATAGTCCTCGCCTGGTCCACGCTGCTTCGGCGGTCCTGGGTAAGATAGTTAATTCTAGCTTGCCCTATAGTGGAATGAGGACACTTAATGCTTCGTCTTTTAGCGGCGGCTAGACTCCTCCTCACGGGGAACGAGTTGACGCGCACAGCGGCGGCTTACGCACTATGGCAATCATGGATGCCTGAAGATTCCGTGAAGTTCTCCCCTGGTCCACGCTGCCTCGGCAGTCCTGGGTAAAATGGAATATTTCCAGCTTGCCCTATAGTGGAAGAGGACTATCCAACAATACAAAGTCAAGACCTCCGGGTTGAGACTTTCCGCGTCGGTGGTGTCGCGCACCGCCTATCCGAAAGATGGTGTAACAGGGGTGTTCGATCAGCAATGGTCGGATGCCCCGTCATAGTTGGACTATGACAACCAAAGTCAAGACCTCCGGGTTGAGACTTTCCGCGTCCGGAGGTACGCGTACCGCCTACCCGAAAGATGGTGTGCTTCTGGGGTATTCGATGAGTCGGATACCCCGTCGTAGTCCAACTATGACAATCAAAGTCAAGACCTCCGGGTTGAGACTTCCGCGTCCGGAGGTACGCGTACCGCCTACCCGAAAGATGGTGTGCTTCTGGGGTATTCGATGAGTCGGATACCCCGTCGTAGTCCAACTATGACAATCAAAGTCAAGACCTCCGGGTTGAGACTTCCGCGTCCGGAGGTACGCGTACCGCCTACCCGAAAGATGGTGAATCAGGGGTGTTCGATCAGCAATGGTCGGATGCCCCGTCGTAGTCCAACTATGACAATCAAAGTCAAGACCTCCGGGTTGAGACTTTCTAAGAGTACAAGCATAAAGGAACACGGACCAAGCCGTACCGAGAGAATCGGTACTAGAGCCCTTGTGGTTCTACATTGAGAGAGCCCTCGTGGTTCTCATTAGGGGCTTTATGCAAGAAGTACTCAATACTGTGGTGTGAAGTATAAAGTATAGAGTCCTCCACTGGTCCACGCTGCTCCGGCGGTCCTGGGTAAGATAGTTCATTCTAGCTTGCCCTATGTGGAAGAGGACTCAATACCCTACCTGTTGAGCTTGAAACAAAGTCATCACTTGGGCATGCTCATATTGCCATACACAATTACATTATATTCGAATGAGCATGCAAGCGACCCTATATAGACCGAACCAAAACGATAGATACCGCCGTAGTTCACCCCCACCAAGTGATGACTTCAGTATGGCTAGTGTGTGAAGTATAAAGTATAGTCCTCCCCTGGTCCACACTGCTTCGGCGGTCCTGGGTAAGATAGTTAGTTCTAGCTTGCCCTATGTGGAAGAGGACACAATACTTAATACTTAGAGTACAAGCATAAAGGAACACGGACCAAGCCGTACCGAGAGAATCGGTACTAGAGCCCTCGTGGTTCTACATTGAGAGAGCCCTCGTGGTTCTCATTAGGGGCTTTATGCAAGTCGTACTCAATACTGTGGTGTGAAGTATAAAGTATAGAGTCCTCCACTGGTCCACGCTGCTCCGGCGGTCCTGGGTAAGATAGTTCATTCTAGCTTGCCCTATGTGGAAGAGGACTCAATACCCTACCTGTTGAGCTTGAAACAAAGTCATCACTTGGGCATGCTCATATTGCCATACAATATTCCATTATCTACTAATGAGCATGCAGCTATATGATTATAACCTGTAAACGATTACCCCGCCGTAGTTCAGCGCTTCAACCAAGTGATGACTTCAGTATGGCTAGTGTGTGAAGTATAAAGTATAGTCCTCCCCTGGTCCACACTGCTTCGGCGGTCCTGGGTAAGATAGTTAGTTCTAGCTTGCCCTATGGTGGAAGAGGACACCATACTTAATACTGTGGTGTAATGAACAAAGTATAGTCCTCCACTGGTCCACGCTGCTTTGCAGTCCTGGGTAAGATAGTTAATTCTAGCTTGCCCTATGTGGAAGAGGGCATACAAGACAAAGTATAGTTCTCCCCTGGTCCACGCTGCTTCGGCGGTCCTGGGTAAGATAGTTAATTCTAGCTTGCCCTATGTGGAAGAGAGCATACATGAACCAAGAACGAAGGTTATGATCGAGGAATGATTCGACAACTAACCGATGGTATGAAATGTGAAGAATTCAAGCAAGCACACAATCAAGTCATCACTTGGGCATGCTCGATAGCCAACCCTATGACATTAACCTAGTAGAGCATGCGAAAACCAATATATATGTAAACGATGCCCCTCCCTAGTTCAGCGCTTCAACCAAGTGATGACTTCAGAATGGCTAAATCAAATCGGTTCAAAACATACCATCGGTACCCTATTGAAACACACAAGTCGATATCAAACCTCATGATTGTGTAGTCCTCCACTGGTCCACACTGCTCCGGCGGTCCTGGGTAAGATAGTTCATTCTAGCTTGCCCTATGTGGAAGAGGGCACATTACTCAATACTGTGGTGTTATGAACAAAGTATAGTCCTCCACTGGTCCACGCTGCTCCGGCGGTCCTGGGTAAGATAGTTCATTCTAGCTTGCCCTATGTGGAAGAGGGCATACAAGACAAAGTATAGTTCTCCCCTGGTCCACGCTGCTCCGGCGGTCCTGGGTAAGATAGTTAATTCTAGCTTGCCCTATGTGGAAGAGAGCATACATGAAACAAGAACGAAGGTTATGATCGAGGAATGATTCGACAACTAACCGATGGTATGAAATGTGAAGAATTCAA
>NW_026525133.1:37500-60000 GCF_943734705.1 Anopheles coustani | reverse complement strand
ACTGACCTGGTGTGTTGGTTGGTTGGTGAACACTTGGCGGTACTTGCACTTGGCTGTGCTTGGACTTGAAGGTGGGATCTGGCTGGCCTAGGCCATTGGTGGTTGGTTGGTTGGTTAGTCCTTAGCTGGGCTGGCTGGCTGGCTGGCCATCGGTGGTGTGGTGTGGTGTGGTGTGTGGAGTCGAGCATCGCGCGCCGTTGCCTTCTTCGGAGTGTTGTGGGTACGCAAGTGCTTGCAGTGCAAAGAGGTTGGTGATGGAGTGACATTGCCTTCACCATGGAGTTGCGGGTACTTAGGTACTTGCAAGGAGATGGTGGTATGGTGGTGTTGCGTGTGTGGTGTTCGATTAGAAAGATATAATTTCTAAGTCCGGATTAGTGCTGTCAGTGGGGCCGCCGCTAACAGGTCCTGTACGGCCACCGTGGGGCTTGACTTGGCGCTATTCCGGACTTGGGGCGATCACGATGTCCCCGTGCGGGACTTAGAAGATGGAAGAACACAAGTACCCTTATCCCATGACTTGTGAGCGATTGGCATACGTTACCACATGAAGAGAAAAATTGGCTAAGTCCCGGATCCATATTATATGAAGAGAAAAATCGGCTAAGTCCCGGATCCATATTATATGAAGAGAAAAATTGGCTAAGTCCCGGATCCATATTATATGAAGAGAAATATCGGCTAAGTCCAGGATCCATATATAATAACCTAATAATCGGCTAAGTCCCGGATCCATATTATATGAAGAGAAAAATCGGCTAAGTCCAGGATCCATATATAATAACCTAATAATCGGCTAAGTCCAGGATCCATATATAATAACCTAATAACAGGCTAAGTCCAGGATCCATATTATATGAAGAGAAAAATCGGCTAAGTCCGAGATTGGGTCTGTCAGACATACACTTTCAAGATACCACACAAGCAAGCAAGATGGCCTAGTGATGGAACCATATAATATGAAGAGAAAAATCGGCTAAGTCCGAGATTGGGTCTGTCGGAAATACACTATCAAGTTACCACACAAGCAAGCAAGATGGCCTAATGATGGATCCATATGATATGAAGAGAAAAATCGGCTAAGTCCAGGATCCATATAATATGAAGAGAAAAATCGGCTAAGTCCCAGATTGGGTCTGTCAGAAATACACTTCCAAGTTACCACACAAGCAAGCAAGATGGCCTAGTGATGGATCCATATGATATGAAGAGAAAAATCGGCTAAGTCCAGGATCCATATAATATGAAGAGAAAAATCGGCTAAGTCCCAGATTGGGTCTGTCAGAAATACACTTCCAAGTTACCACACAAGCAAGCAAGATGGCCTAGTGATGGATCCATATGATATGAAGAGAAAAATCGGCTAAGTCCCAGATTGGGTCTGTCAGAAATACACTTCCAAGTTACCACACAAGCAAGCAAGATGGCCTAGTGATGGATCCATATGATATGAAGAGAAAAATCGGCTAAGTCCAGGATCCATATAATATGAAGAGAAAAATCGGCTAAGTCCCAGATTGGGTCTGTCAGAAATACACTTCCAAGTTACCACACAAGCAAGCAAGATGGCCTAGTGATGGATCCATATGATATGAAGAGAAAAATCGGCTAAGTCCCAGATTGGGTCTGTCAGACATACACTATCAAGTTACCACACAAGCAAGCAAGATGGCCTAGTGATGGATCCATATGATATGAAGAGAAAAATCGGCTAAGTCCCAGATTGGGTCTGTCAGAAATACACTTCCAAGTTACCACATGAGCAAGCAAGATGGCCTAGTGATGGATCCATATAATATGCAGAGAAAAATCGGCTAAGTCCCAGATTGGGTCTGTCAGAAATACACTTCCAAGTTACCACATGAGCAAGCAAGTTACCACATGAAGAGAAAGCCGGCAAAGTCTGGGAATGTTACCACATGAACTGGAAAATGGGCAAAAACCTACCTTCACAGGGAACGTGAATAAGTAAGGCTGTAGACATCGGATCGACAAGCCAAAGACTGATATGGAAAGGAAATGAGTAGTACTAGCTTTCCTGAGAGTTGCAGAGCTTAGACTGCATATGAACGAAAGTTATTAAGCGTCAAAGTCAGAGAAGTTACCCAAAGGAACACAAGTTCCAACTTAGAGCATGTATACCGCCTAGACGGTAAGAGGTACGGCCAGGCTGAGGAATAAGGAAATGTTGGCCAACATGTTCCCTAACTATCCCCCGAAGACCGCAAAGCAATCCAACATCAACCAAGAAAGTTATAGCCCGATCAAGGAAACACCTACTTTGCACCGATATTGCACCAAATACATGTACCAAGCACCTTCGGTTGCATACCTGCAGGGGTTTACCATAGTAGGCCATGGAAGACCGATATACCGAACATAATCACTTTCTATCTCCTCGGGTGTTTAAGATAGCGCTTTGCGGTACAAGAACGAAAGTTAGACTTTATCTTGGTGCATCTTTTTGCCCAAGATCACAAGACCCTATCTACCAAGGCAAGAAAGTTGTGTGGGGACAAAATGTCCAAAAGTGCCCAAAGTGGCACACTTGAACCATATATTCGAGAAAAACACAAGTGTGGGCCCGAGCTAGCAAGTTGAAATGTTCTGACCGTCAGTAGCCCTAGTTGAGGTGCACTTATCATTATATGAGGCCAACGTGCCAGCTAGTCTCTAAAGGGGCGATATGGGTGTTCCAAGGTTTGTACCCAATTGAGGAAAAAACAGGGTAAGGTACGGTGTACCGCGAATAACTCGGGCTATAGATGTCCGATCGATGAGTTTGGCATATGTATGGAAAGGTCTCGACGAGACCTAACTACCCTGAAAGTATGAAGGCAAAGACTTGAATGACCGGGAAGTTATTAAGTGCACAAGTGGTAAAGTTGCACCAAAGTCCATGTTACCCGAAGTGGTACATGAACACCCAATATTCGACCAAAACACAAGTTTAGAGACGAGCTAGCGAGCTACATTGTTCAGACCGTCAGTAGCCCGCATCAAGACACGCATTTCATTATATTGAGCCTAGCCGCTAGCTCGACTCGAAGTCGGTCATATGGTTGGTTGATGGTTTGGACCGACCATGTGGTGTACCAAGGTGAGGTACCTTTCATGAATTATAACTCAGGCTGTATGGCACTGAGCGTTGGGCTAAGGTGTGATTTGGAATAGTCTTGAGTGGGACTATTTAGGAAAAATGCGAACAAAAAATCACAAAGTCCTTGGGCGAAGCTATTAGCGAAACATAGAGCGAATTGGTACCAAAAACTAATGAAATGGGACTTGAGTCAAAAATAACCGCAAGTTGGAGAAGAGATAGCAAGCTTGCGTAGAACATTTATAACTAGTGCGTGGTATGACCAACAAAAATGTGTATGGGGCCAAGGCGCTGGCTGGCCTCCAAAGTGGTGATATGGGCGATTCAAAGTTTGTACCCAAGTATGAACAAGTATGGAAAAAACAGGGTAAGGTACCAAGTACCATGAATAACTTCGGCTGTAGATGGCCTAGCGAGGCAAACCGCATATCGTTGGAAAGGTATTGGGGAGACCTATCTACCCTGAAAGTTTCATGAGGCTGAGTTGAAAGACCACGGAGATATTAGGTGATGATGGTCCAATTCGGGGACCAAGTCGCAGGAAATGGCACTTGACCAAAATCACGCTTGGAAGGTGAATACCGGCTTACCGGTAAGAGATAGCGACTTGGCGTAGAATATTCATAAGTTGGGCGTGTAAAGACGCAACTTTCATTATATGGGGGCAACCCGGTCAGGGTGCTCCAAGTCGGTCGTTTGGTCGGTTTATGGTTTGGGCCGACCATGTGGTGTACCAAGAAGAGGTACCTTTCATGAATTATAACTCGGTCAGTTTGCCACCGAGCGACAAGTTGCGATGTGATTTGGAATGGTTCTGAGTGGGACTATCAAGCAAAAATACAAATAGAAAATCAGCTTGTCCATGGCCGAAGCTATTAGTGAAACATATAGCAAAATGGGTCCAAAAACGAATGAAATGGGAATTGGACCAAGAATAACGGCAAGTTGGAGAAGAGATAGCAAGTTGGCGTAGAACAATTATATTTGGTGCATGGCATGACCAACAAAAAAGTATATGGGGCCAAGGTGCTAGCTGGCCTCCAAAGTGGAGATATGGGCGATCCAAAGTTTGTACCCAAGTACGAACAAGTATGGAAAAAACAGGGTAAGGTACCAAGTACCATTAATAACTTCGGCTGTAGATGGCCGAGCGAGGCAAACGGCTCACCGTTGGAAAGGTCTTGGGGAGACCTATCTACCCTGAAAGTTTTATGAGGCTGAGTTGAAAGACCACGGAGATATTAGGTGATGATGGTCCAATTCGGGGACCAAGTCGCAGGAAATGGCACTTGACCAAAATCACCCTTGGAAGGTGAATACCGGCTTACCGGTAAGAGATAGCGACTTGGCGTAGAATATTCATAAGTTGGGCGTGTAGAGACGCAACTTTCATTATATGGGGGCAACCCGGTCAGGGTGCTCCAAGTCGGTCGTTTGGTCGGTATATGGTTTGGGCCGACCACATGGTGTACCAAGTTGAGGTATCTTTCATGAATTATAACTCGGTCAGTTTGCCACCGAGCGACAAGTTGCGGTGTGTTTTGGAATGGTCTTGAGTGGGACTATCAAGCAAAAATACAAACAGAATATCAGCTTGTCCATGGCCGAAGCTATTAGTGAAACATATAGCAAAATGGGTCCGAAAACGAATGAAATGGGACTTGGACCAAGAATAACGGCAAGTTAGAGAAGAGATAGCAAGTTGGCGTAGAACAATTATATTTAGTGCATGGTATGACCAAGAAAAAAGTATATGGGGCAAAGGTGCTGGCTGGCCTCCAAAGTGGAGATATGGGCGATACAAAGTTTGTACCCAAGTATGGCAAAAACTGGTAGAGGTACCTTTCATGAATTACTGCTCAGGCTGTATGGCACTTAGCGGGACGCTTGGCTCTGGTATGGAATAGTCTTGAGTGGGACTATCAAGGAAAAATACGAACAAAAAATCACCATGTCCACGGACGAAGGTATTAGCGAAACTTAGAGCGAAATTGCGACCAAGTCGCTGGAAATGGCCCTTGGACCAAGTATACCGTCAAGGCGGTACGAGATAGCGAGTTGACGTGGAATATTTATAAGTTTGCCTCCACGAGACGAAAGTTTAGTTATATGGGGCCAACCCGCTCAGGGTTGTCCAAGTCGGTCATATGGCTGATCGAAATTTTCGACCAAGTACTGAGAAAACAGGGTAAGGTACCGTGTACCTCGAATAACTTTGGCTGTAGATGTCCGAGCGAGGCGAACGGCATAGCGTTGGAAAGGTCTTGAGGTGTTCTAGGCACCCTGAAAGTATGAGAAGGCTACCTGGAAAACTCGTGGAGATATTAGAGAAACATAGGGCCCAAAAGATACCAAGTCGCAGGAAATGGGCCCTCCATGAACACCCTAAAATCCCAATTACGGCTAAGTTGCAGGCCAGCTAGCGAAGTGAAATGTTCTAGGCATAACTAGAACACGTTAAGGCGCAACTTTTTGAATCAGAACTTTTTTCGATATCTGGCCCCCAAAGGGGGGATATGGTCGATCCAAGGATTTTTCCAAGTTTCGGTACTTTTTACGGTATCACTCATAGCTCCGGCTGTAAGCAAGCAAATGACAATCTAAGACATGATTTGGAAAGGTATTGAGTAGTACTAACTTACGTTAGAACACAGCGAAGCGCTATCGGTTCATGGCAAGGCCGATATAAGCAGTCAAAGATGAAAAATGTTGACAAAATGAACAAAAATTACCTTGGTACGCGAATAGCGGCCAGGGATGAAGAGGTACGAAGGTGGTGTAGAAGAATTATAATTAGGGCTTGGTACGCTCTAAAAGTTTGCCGAAGACCGCAAAGCGCTCAGACCCATAGAAAGGGGTCATTTGGGCCGAACAGTGCGTGCAAAGAGGTGAAAATGCAAAAATTGCACTTTGTGGGGCGATTTGCGGGGGGAAGGAGGGGTCGGAGGGCAAAATGTCTCTTGACCAAAAAGTCTTATCTCGTCGAGATCTAAAACATTGCCGAAGACCGCAAAGCGCTAGCTCGCAATCGAAAAATCGAGGATTTGAAAATTTTCTAAGTCTTTGGCTCCCTAAGGAAAAGTTTCAAAAATCACGTTTGTCCCCAATTTTGAAGGGGAAGGAGTCGGTTCCGGGGCATGGTGTCTTCGGCAAAAAGTCTTATCTTTTTGCGTACTTTCGACTAGTTCAATAAAAATTTTTGACCCAAAATTTGTTCGGCGGACCCCTAGGTCGAAAAACCCGAAAAAATCCCAAAAAAGTCGAAAATGTCGAAAAATGAGAAAACCTCATATTCGGACTCTACACGAGCCCCAGATATTGAAAAGTGAAATCCGCGGTCGATTTGGAACAAAAAATTTACCTAGGCAAAGTTGTATGGAGGTAGGGACCCCTGAGAAAAAAGTTTGGTCCCGAGGCTCCTTGGACCACCAAGTCCCTAGGTCGGACCAAAATCGGAAAAAATCCGACCAAAGTCGAAAGTGTCGAAAATTTTAAAAAACCCCTTTTGGGGCCCTGTGGCCTCCCTAGATAATGAAAAGTGAGGTCCGCGGCCGATCCGGAAGAAAAACTTGACCTAGGGAAACTTGTATGACGGTGGGGACCCAAAAAAATTTCGATGAGTGTAGTTTAGACAGGCCGGAAAATGTATCGGTGGTCCGTATCAAGGGACGTCTTTTAGTTCCATGGGGTGGTGGTCGTCGAACAAAGTCGCCTAGGTCGACCACCAGAAAGACCAGTCGTGTTGTAATGGATGTTTTGACCACTTTACTAGGGAAACCTAGTAGGTCGAAGCAAATTTGGGGTTCGAGATGAGTTGGTGAAAGTTGGTCCAACCTAGGTGTGCTTGGTGGAGGTTGACCATGAAAGTAGAGCATGATGGGAATGACCATAACTTTGGTTCTAGATGTCGGATCGGTACACTTTCGGCAGTTTTGGAAAGGTGAAGGCCTGCTCTAGCTATGTTTCCTACCAAGCTGAGCGCCTACTAGTGACCCGGAGGAGGTATTAAGGGTCAAAGGCAAAAAGGGGTACCCTAAAGTGCATGTGACCAAGAAAATGGGAAAAACGGTATCGCCTATAGCTCAGGCTGTATGGCTCGGATCGGAAAGCTTGGATATGCGTTGGAAAGGTCTTGACGAGCGCTAGCTATGTGTCCTACCAAGCGAAGCGCTAGGTGTTGAGCAAGTCGGTCATATTAGAGGGCAAAGGTGAAAAATGGTGGTTTAGAGGCGAAAATTCACCTTATGATCGAAAATAGCGGGCGAACGATAAGAGCTACGAACACGGCGTAGAACAATCATAAGTACGTTACCACAAGACCTAACTTTGGCCAATATAGAGCGAGAAGATCGGAGGTACCCATCAGGGTGATATGGCTGGTTCAAAGTTGGACCAAAACGAGACTTGAGAAATGGGTTGAAACACGGTATCGCGAATAACTCAGGCTGTATGGAACGGATCGACAAGCTAAGATCAGTGTTGGAAAGGTCGAACCGAGCGCTAACTATAATCCCAAACAACCGAAGCGCTAAGTGTTGAGCAAAACTGAGTTATTAAGCGACAAAGTGGAAAAATAATACCAAAATGGCCAAAAATCACACAAGACCAAGAATACCGAGCAGGCGGTAAGAGATAGCGGGTTGACGTAGAATACTTATAAGTTTGCCTCTACGAGACCTAAAAGTCGTCCATAGACAGCGAGAAGATCGGACCACTCTGGAAGGGTGATACGAGTGGTCAAAAATTGGCAAAAATGAAACATGGCTAAAATGGATTTGACTTGTGCACCATGTAGCTCCGGCTGTATGGCATGGATTGTAAAGCTAGGATATGTTTTGGAAAGGTAACACCCAGCGCTAGATACGACTAGAAGAAAGCAAAGCGCTAACTAGCATGATTTGGAAGTTATTAAGTGTCAAAGTCGAAAAATGTTACCAAAATTGAAACTCGAGTACATTGGGCCAAAAAGTACAAGTTGTGAAATTTGGACTTACGAGTAAAATACCGAGCAGGCGGTAAGAGATAGAGACTTGGTGTAGAACAATTATATGTTGGGCATGTTATAACCTATATTTGGCCCGAACATAGTGACGAGATCGGTGGTACCCAAAAGGGTGGTACAGGTGTTAGATGGTTTTCCCAGAGCATAAGCTCCACATGATATGGAAAACGGGAAACATCATAACTTCGGCTGTATGGCATGGAATGGAACGAACAAGGTATCGATAGAAAGAGAAAAGGTAGCGCTAACTATATTTCCTTCCAAGCAAAGCGCTAGCATGTGATCGTTCGGGTGTTATTGTGAGTCAAAGTCAGAAACTGTTACCACGAGAGGCGAAAATCCGACTAAGTCCAAAAATACCGGGCTGGCGGTAAGAGATACGGCTTGGCCGTAGAACATTTATAAGTTGGCCAAGACAAGACCTAAGTTTCGTCCATAGACGACAAGAAGATCGAAGATACCTGAAGGTGAGATATGGGCGTCCCAAAGTGGGCCTTTGAAAAAGTGACAAACTTCCCTTATAACAGCATACACCAAATATCTCTGGCTCTATGGCACCGAATAAGAAGTTGAGCTCAGCGATAGAAAGGTGATAGTCAGCGCTAAATATCATTGGAACAGAGTGAAGCGCTAAAGGGAAAGGATCTTGGTGATATAAGGTGACAAAGTCGAGAAAAGTTGCCTCAAAATCATGAAAAATGTGAAAAAATGGCTAAGTCCCGGGTGCCTTAAGGGCAGGTTGATCGAATGTACCGAGCTGGCGGTACGAGATAGAGACTTGGTGTAGAACAATTATATGTTTGGCATGGCAAGACCTACATTTGGTCAATACAAAGTGAGAAGATCAAAGAAACCCGTAAGGGTGATATTGGTGTCCAAAGGTAAAAAGCACTAAGTCTTGGGAAACTTATATGAAGAAAAAGGACCCTGATGGGTCATATAGGATGGATCGAAAAATCGGCTAAGTCCCAAAATGGGGATGTCAGAACTACACTCAAATGTTACCACACCAAGCAAGGCAAACTTATATGAAGCAAAGGACCCTGATGGGTCATATGGTATTGGTCGAAAAATCGGCTAAGTCCCAAAATGGGGATGTCAGAACTACACTCATGTGTTACCACACCAAGCAAGGCAAACTTATATGAAGCAAAGGACCCTGATGGGTCATATGGTATTTTACGAAAAATCGGCTAAGTCCCAAAATGGTGATGTCAGAACTACACTAAAATGTTACCACACCAAGCAAGGCAAACTTATATGAAGGCAAGGACCCTGATGGGTCATATGGTATTGATCGAAAAATCGGCTAAGTCCCAAAATGGGGATGTCTGAACTACACTCAAATGTTACCACATCAAGCAAGGCAAACTTATATGAAGGAAAGGACCCTGATGGGTCATATGGTATTGATCGAAAAATCGGCTAAGTCCCAAAATGGGGATGTCAGAACTACACTCAAATGTTACCACACCAAGCAAGGCAAACTTATATGAAGCAAAGGACCCATATGGGTCATATGGTATTTTACGAAAAATCGGCTAAGTCCCAAAATGAGGATGTCAGAACTACACTAAAAAGTTACCACACCAAGCAAGGCAAACTTATATGAAGCAAAGGACCCATATGGGTCATATGGTATTTTACGAAAAATCGGCTAAGTCCCAAAATGAGGATGTCAGAACTACACTAAAAAGTTACCACACCAAGCAAGGCAAAGTACCTAGGTGAACCCTAGGAAGAAACACGGACCAAGTCAGATGGCCTAAGTCAATAGAACAAGTGACCTAGGCAAAGTTGTATGGCGCTGAGGACCCTGAAAAATCTGGTTAGTGTAGTTTAGACAGGGTAGGTTTTTGGGTCGGCCGAACCCCCTTATTTTGGGTTTTGGCCTCATCAAGAAGCTACACCTAGGCAAACTGCCTAGGGTGAAAGTGCGAAGACCAATCGAATAGTAAGACAAGTTTTGACCGATCGCCCTAGGCAAGCTTGTATGAAGAAAGGGACCCTAAGGGTCATATGGAAATACATGAAAAATCGGCTAAGTCCCAAAATTGGGATGTCAGAACTACACTAAAAAGTTACCACATCAAGCAAGGCAAACTACCTAGGTGAACCCTAGCAAGAAACACGGACCAAGTCAGATGGCCTAAGTCAAGAGTGCAAGTGACCTAGGCAAAGTTGTATGACGGTGAGGACCCTGAAAAATCTGGTTAGTGTAGTTTAGACAGGGGAGGTTTTTGGGTCGGCTGAACCTCCTTATTTTGGGTTTTGACCTCCTCAAGAAGCTACACCTAGGCAAACTGCCTAGGGTGAAAGTGCGAAGACCAATCGAATAGTAAGACAAGTTTTGACCGATCGCCCTAGGCAAGCTTGTATGAAGAAAGGGACCCTATGGGTCATATGGAAATACATGAAAAATCGGCTAAGTCCCAAAATTGGGATGTCTGAACTACACTAAAAAGTTACCACATCAAGCAAGGCAAAGTACCTAGGTGAACCCTAGGAAGAAACACGGACCAAGTCAGATGGCCTAAGTCAATAGAACAAGTGACCTAGGCAAAGTTGTATGGCGCTGAGGACCCTGAAAAATCTGGTTAGTGTAGTTTAGACAGGGTAGGTTTTTGGGTCGGCCGAACCCCCTTATTTTGGGTTTTGGCCTCATCAAGAAGCTACACCTAGGCAAACTGCCTAGGGTGAAAGTGCGAAGACCAATCGAATAGTAAGACAAGTTTTGACCGATCGCCCTAGGCAAGCTTGTATGAAGAAAGGGACCCTAAGGGTCATATGGAAATACATGAAAAATCGGCTAAGTCCCAAAATTGGGATGTCAGAACTACACTAAAAAGTTACCACATCAAGCAAGGCAAAGTACCTAGGTGAACCCTAGGAAGAAACACGGACCAAGTCAGATGGCCTAAGTCAAGAGTATAAGTGACCTAGGCAAAGTTGTATGGCGCTGAGGACCCTGAAAAATCTGGTTAGTGTAGTTTAGACAGGGTAGGTTTTTGGGTCGGCCGAACCCCCTTATTTTGGGTTTTGGCCTCATCAAGAAGCTACACCTAGGCAGTTTGCCTAGGGTGAAAGTGCGAAGACCAATCGAATAGTAAGACAAGTTTTGACCGATCGCCCTAGGCAAGCTTGTATGAAGAAAGGGACCCTTAGGGTCATATGGAAATTCATGAAAAATCGGCTAAGTCCCAAAATTGGGATGTCTGAACTACACTAAAAAGTTACCACATCAAGCAAGGCAAAGTACCTAGGTGAACCCTAGGAAGAAACACGGACCAAGTCAGATGGCCTAAGTCAAGAGTACAAGTGACCTAGGCAAAGTTGTATGGCGCTGAGGACCCTGAAAAATCGGGTTAGTGTAGTTCTGACAGGGGAGGTTTCTGGGTCGGCTGAACCTCCTTATTTCGGGTTTTGGCCTCCTCAAGAAGACAGACCTAGGCAAACTGCCTAGGGTGAAAGTGCGAAGACCAATCGAATAGTAAGACAAGTTTTGACCGATCGCCCTAGGCAAGCTTGTATGAAGAAAGGGACCCTACGGGTCATATGGAAATACATGAAAAATCGGCTAAGTCCCAAAATTGGGATGTCAGAACTACACTAAAAAGTTACCACATGAAGCAAGGCAAAGTACCTAGGTGAACCCTAGGAAGAAACACGGACCAAGTCAGATGGCCTAAGTCAAGGGTACAAGTGACCTAGGCAAAGTTGTATGGCGCTGAGGACCCTGAAAAATCGGGTTAGTGTAGTTCAGACAGGGGAGGTTTCTGGGTCGGCCGGACCTCCTTATTTCGGGTTTTGGCCTCCTCAAGAAGACAGACCTAGGCGAACTGCCTAGGGTGAAAGTGCGAAGACCAATCGAATAGTAAGACAAGTTTTGACCGATCGCCCTAGGCAAGCTTGTATGAAGAAAGGGACCCTACGGGTCATATGGAAATACATGAAAAATCGGCTAAGTCCCAAAATTGGGATGTCAGAACTACACTAAAAAGTTACCACATGAAGCAAGGCAAAGTACCTAGGTGAACCCTAGGAAGAAACACGGACCAAGTCAGATGGCCTAAGTCAAGGGTACAAGTGACCTAGGCAAAGTTGTATGGCGCTGAGGACCCTGAAAAATCGGGTTAGTGTAGTTCAGACAGGGGAGGTTTCTGGGTCGGCCGGACCTCCTTATTTCGGGTTTTGGCCTCCTCAAGAAGACAGACCTAGGCGAACTGCCTAGGGTGAAAGTGCGAAGACCAATCGAATAGTAAGACAAGTTTTGACCGATCGCCCTAGGCAAGCTTGTATGAAGAAAGGGACCCTACGGGTCATATGGAAATACATGAAAAATCGGCTAAGTCCCAAAATTGGGATGTCAGAACTACACTAAAAAGTTACCACATGAAGCAAGGCAAAGTACCTAGGTGAACCCTAGGAAGAAACACGGACCAAGTCAGATGGCCTAAGTCAAGGGTACAAGTGACCTAGGCAAAGTTGTATGGCGCTGAGGACCCTGAAAAATCGGGTTAGTGTAGTTCAGACAGGGGAGGTTTCTGGGTCGGCCGGACCTCCTTATTTCGGGTTTTGGCCTCCTCAAGAAGACAGACCTAGGCGAACTGCCTAGGGTGAAAGTGCGAAGACCAATCGAATAGTAAGACGAGTTTTGACCGATCGCCCTAGGCAAGCTTGTATGAAGAAAGGGACCCTATGGGTCATATGGAAATATATGAAAAATCGGCTAAGTCCCAAAATTGGAATGTCAGAACTACACTAAAAAGTTACCACATTAGCAAGGCAGACTTGTATGAAGAACGGGACCCTGGTGAAAGTAGCAAATATCCCAAACCGAACATGAATATTATACACACAAGAGTACGAACATAAAGGAACACGGACCAAGCGTACCGAGAGAGTCGGTACTATAGAGCCCTCGTGGTTCTACACAAAGACTTTATGTTAGGGGTTCAAGCCCCATAGTACTCAAACGGTGACAGTAGCAAATATCCCAAATCGAACATGAATATTAAACACACAAGAGTACGAACATAAAGGAACACGGACCAAGCGTACCGAGAGAATCGGTACTATAGAGCCCTCGTGGTTCTACACAAAGACTTTATGTTCGGGGTTCACACCCCAAATCGAACGTGGAATTTACTTTCTGATGGTCATGCGGTCGTCCAAAGGGGTCTAGTATCCTGGGATGACAAGCATCACGGGCACAGCTCGTATCAAAACAGTCGAAGAGGCCCGCGAAAGCTTGCTTTCCATGGCTATGCGATGCACAAATTGAGTTTACTCACCGTAGTATAAAACGAACGAACCGAACCTATCCGAGTAGGGATAATGGGCGCAGTAACATACTTCTGTGACCCAGCGAGAGTTGAACGAGGTGACATGAACTGTCAGTGGCTTATATCAGATGGGATACATACATGAGATTGCTTTCAAATCTACACTCGAAAACCTAACCAAGTAAAAGCGAACGTGGGAAGGATTCGAAACCGGTCACGAAATCTTAAGCTGGAAAGAGTCATCACTATGGATACATATTATGCGAAACCAATCAAGTGCTCAGTACTGATCCAAAACCTAAGAGCACTAGTGAACACCTTATTCTCACCCTAGTTCACATCCAAGTGATCGACCACGTGTGTGAAGCAAAGACCAATCGAATTCCTCAATGAACCGAACACTATGAACAAATGGCCAAAAACGTTATAACTATCCAAACATCCTACTATCTAGCGAAAGTCATCACGATGGAACCATACCATGATCTTTAACCTATAGCGCTCACCATATTCCTACCCAGAGTGCAAGTGAACAGATTGCTCACCCCTACCCAGTTCACAACCACGTGATCGACTAACAAACCGAGGTTACCACAAGTCAAAGTTATACGTTTACAAGCGCAAGACCAATCGAAAACCCCGAAAGCAATCTCGACCCAAAATGTATTATCCGTGAGTGTAGTCGAGTCTCGTACTCGTCATCTGTAATCGTCGGATAGAATATCCAGTACACGGTTGTCTTTCCAAATGAAATCTACATACAGAACTCGCTCTTGGCAAATGGGTGGCATTGGCGCAATCAGGAGCGAGTTCCCGTCCGGGTGCCAAGTGATTGGCAAATGTCTGGGGGAAAGCAACCATATGTTGATTTGTCTGTTAGTGTACTGGGTGTTTGAGGTATGTAGTATCCACGCTTGGTTGGGTGTGTCAGAGGACCATGGATGCGTTCACAACCCCAATTGGGGTACATCGGGAATGATTTTGTGGAACCGATGTGCCCGGCACACACTAAGTTTTGTTGCAAGTTAATAGTGTGCCATGTCCGGGGGGGTTGTGATTAAACTCTGGTGAATTGCGTACTGTGGTGATTGGGGTATGAAAGCCCCGCAGTTGCAATGATCGGACGCGCCTAGCGTGTCCTTTAGTTGATGGTAGGGAAATGAAGGCCCTTGTCAGCTCACCTAAGTATTCATGGAAGTTTGGCATAAGGTCGCTGTGGTAGGGGTATGAAGGCCCCGTCAGCGCATGCACAATCGGGCGCACGAGCGCTTAGCGGAGTCGAATGCCGCTCAAGTGCCTGTCCGGTGCATCGGGTGTGTGTGTGATACGAGGGCAATGAGGTTCGCACGGGGGCTCGCCTCCCGTGTGCTACCGGACTTGACAACATATAGAACGTGGTGTTTGCTCCTCCGGGTGCAATGGGACAATGAACATTCGAACGCAAAGTCGGAATTCTGGTTGATCCTACCAGTAATATACGCTCGTCTCAAAGGTTAAGCCATGCATGTCTAAGTACAAACAGATTTAATGTGAAACCGCATAAGGCTCAGTATAACAGCTATAATTTACGAGATCATCAACCTAGTTACTTGGATAACTGTGGAAAATCTAGAGCTAATACATGCAACATGCCAGGACCCTCGCGGGAACTGGTGCACTTATTAGTCAAACCAATCGCGGGTTCTCCGTGTCATTGAGTTGAAGTCTGGATAATGATGCTGATCGTATGGTCTCGCACCGACGACAGATCTCGCAAATATCTGCCCTATCAACTATGGATGGTAGTATAGAGGACTACCATGGTTGCAACGGGTAACGGGGAATCAGGGTTCGATTCCGGAGAGGGAGCCTGAGAAATGGCTACCACATCCAAGGAAGGCAGCAGGCGCGTAAATTACCCAATCCCGGGACGGGGAGGTAGTGACGAGAAATAACAATATGAAACTCTTTAATGATGTTTCATAATTGGAATGAGTAGAGCATAAATCCTTCTACGAGGATCAAGTGGAGGGCAAGTCTGGTGCCAGCAGCCGCGGTAATTCCAGCTCCACTAGCGTATATTAAAATTGTTGCGGTTAAAACGTTCGAAGTTGATACTTGTCCAACACAGTCCGGCTCCGCCGACCCGGTCAACCCGTGGTCGGTGGGCCAAGTCGGAATCTGGTTGCGACTCAATGGTGTGGTAGGGCACCAAGTCTGTGTCATGGTGTGCCCTTCAACGGGTGCAAGTGTAACATAGAGCTCGACCGCTCACGTTTACCTTGAACAAATTAGAGTGCTTAAAGCAGGGTGCCCAAACGCCCTAGAATAATCTTGCATGGAATAATGGAATACGACCTTGGTCTAATCTTTCATTGGTTTGTACTCAGACCGGAGGTAATGATTAACAGAAGTAGTTGGGGACACTAGTATTACGGCGCGAGAGGTGAAATTCGTAGACCGTCGTAAGACTAACTAAAGCGAAGGCATTTGTCAAGGATGCTTTCTTTAATCAAGAACGAAAGTTAGAGGATCGAAGGCGATTAGATACCGCCCTAGTTCTAACCGTAAACGATGCCAACTAGCAATTGGGAGACGCTACAACCAGGTGCTCTCAGTAGCTTCCGGGAAACCAAAGTCAGGTTCCGGGGGAAGTATGGTTGCAAAGTTGAAACTTAAAGGAATTGACGGAAGGGCACCACAATGAAATGGAGCTTGCGGTTCAATTTGACTCAACACGGGAAAACTTACCAGGTCCGAACTTATGGAGGTGAGACAGATTAATAGCTCTTTCTCAAATTTAAGGGTAGTGGTGCATGGCCGTTCTTAGTTCGTGGATTGATTTGTCTGGTTAATTCCGATAACGAACGTGACTCACATATGCTAACTAGAACGCAGTCAGCGTTAATGCGTCGATGCCGATTGGAACGGGTTAGGACCTTTCGGTGGAGTATGACCTGACACCTTCGCTGTTCGTGTGCGCAAGTGCACTTACGGTACGCTGCTTAGCAGGACAATTTGTGTTTAGCAAAATGAGATCGAGCGATAACAGGTCCGTGATGCCCTTAGATGTTCTGGGCTACACGCGTGCTACAATGTGGGTAGCAGCGTGTCTCCTATTCCGAGAGGAACGGGAAATCACTCAAATACTCACTTAGTAGGGATTATGGATTGCAATGGTCCATATGAACTCGGAACTTCTAGTAAGTGCTGGTCATCAGCCAGCGTTGAATACGTCCCTGCCCTTTGTACACACCGCCCGTCGCTACTACCGATGGATTATTTAGTGAGGTCTTTGGAGATGATCGTTCGCTGGATCCTCGTGAACCGCGTCTGCTTTATCGAAGTTGACCGAACTTGATGATTTAGAGGAAGTAAAAGTCGTAACAAGGTTTCCGTAGGTGAACCTGCGGAAGGATCATTAGTGGCCAAGTGATCCTTCCAGAAGTCCGAACCTGCGGGTTGAGACTTCGGCACAAGTTGCCATATGATAATTGACGAAACACTATAGAAGTCCGAACCTGCGGGTTGAGACTCAGGCACAAGTTGCCATATGAAAGTTGACGAAACACTAACAAGTCCGAACCTGCGGGTTGAGACTTAGGCACACGTTGCCTTATACATGACTTCGAACAAATACACAAGTCCGAACCTGCGGGTTGAGACTTAGGCACAAGTTGCCTTATACATGACTTCGAACAAATACACAAGTCCGAACCTGCGGGTTGAGACTTAGGCACAAGTTGCCATATGAAAGTTGACGAAACACTAACAAGTCCGAACCTGCGGGTTGAGACTTAGGCACACGTTGCCTTATACATGACTTCGAACAAATACACAAGTCCGAACCTGCGGGTTGAGACTTAGGCACAAGTTGCCTTATACATACATTGGCCAAATAAACAGAAGTCCGAACCTGCGGGTTGAGACTTAGGCACAAGTTGCCATATTATATTCGATCAAACACTAAGTAGTCCGAACCTGCGGGTTGAGACTCAAGACCGTAACAAGATGTCACTATACAAGTCCGAACCTAAGGGTTGAGACTTAATGCGATCTAGATACCAAGTTGACATCCAATACCTGTTGAGCAAAACCAAAGATTCCCTGTTCTCGAATGATTACACTATATAACAGGGAATCATGAAGAAATCAAGCAAGCGTGAAACAAAGTCATCACTTGGGCATGCTCGATAGCCAACCACATGACCTTAACCTAAGAGAGCATGCAAACCACATGATACCTATAAACGATTAACCCGCCCTAGTTCAATCGTTCACCAAGTGATGACTTCAGTATGGCTAAGAGAAAAACTTTTAAATGGGAAAAACTCTAAGTCCGAACCTCCGGGTTGAGACTTCCGCGTCGGAGGTGGGCGCACCTCCTATCCGAAAGATGATGAATCAGGGGTGTTCGGTCAGCAATGGTCGGATGCCCCGTCGTAGTCCAACTATGACAATCAAAGTCAAGACCTCCGGGTTGAGACTTTCCGCGAGTACAAGCATAAAGGAACACGGACCAAGCCGTACCGAGAGAATCGGTACTAGAGCCCTCGTGGTTCTACATTGAGAGAGCCCTCGTGGTTCTCATTAGGGGCTTTATGCAAGTCGTACTCAATACTGTGGTGTGAAGTATAAAGTATAGTCCTCGCCTGGTCCACGCTGCTTCGGCGGTCCTGGGTAAGATAGTTAATTCTAGCTTGCCCTATAGTGGAATGAGGACACTTAATGCTTCGTCTTTTAGCGGCGGCTAGACTCCTCCTCACGGGGAACGAGTTGACGCGCACAGCGGCGGCTTACGCACTATGGCAATCATGGATGCCTGAAGATTCCGTGAAGTTCTCCCCTGGTCCACGCTGCCTCGGCAGTCCTGGGTAAAATGGAATATTTCCAGCTTGCCCTATAGTGGAAGAGGACTATCCAACAATACAAAGTCAAGACCTCCGGGTTGAGACTTTCCGCGTCGGTGGTGTCGCGCACCGCCTATCCGAAAGATGGTGTAACAGGGGTGTTCGATCAGCAATGGTCGGATGCCCCGTCATAGTTGGACTATGACAACCAAAGTCAAGACCTCCGGGTTGAGACTTTCCGCGTCCGGAGGTACGCGTACCGCCTACCCGAAAGATGGTGTGCTTCTGGGGTATTCGATGAGTCGGATACCCCGTCGTAGTCCAACTATGACAATCAAAGTCAAGACCTCCGGGTTGAGACTTCCGCGTCCGGAGGTACGCGTACCGCCTACCCGAAAGATGGTGTGCTTCTGGGGTATTCGATGAGTCGGATACCCCGTCGTAGTCCAACTATGACAATCAAAGTCAAGACCTCCGGGTTGAGACTTCCGCGTCCGGAGGTACGCGTACCGCCTACCCGAAAGATGGTGAATCAGGGGTGTTCGATCAGCAATGGTCGGATGCCCCGTCGTAGTCCAACTATGACAATCAAAGTCAAGACCTCCGGGTTGAGACTTTCTAAGAGTACAAGCATAAAGGAACACGGACCAAGCCGTACCGAGAGAATCGGTACTAGAGCCCTTGTGGTTCTACATTGAGAGAGCCCTCGTGGTTCTCATTAGGGGCTTTATGCAAGAAGTACTCAATACTGTGGTGTGAAGTATAAAGTATAGAGTCCTCCACTGGTCCACGCTGCTCCGGCGGTCCTGGGTAAGATAGTTCATTCTAGCTTGCCCTATGTGGAAGAGGACTCAATACCCTACCTGTTGAGCTTGAAACAAAGTCATCACTTGGGCATGCTCATATTGCCATACAATATTCCATTATCTACTAATGAGCATGCAGCTATATGATTATAACCTGTAAACGATTACCCCGCCGTAGTTCAGCGCTTCAACCAAGTGATGACTTCAGTATGGCTAGTGTGTGAAGTATAAAGTATAGTCCTCCCCTGGTCCACACTGCTTCGGCGGTCCTGGGTAAGATAGTTAGTTCTAGCTTGCCCTATGTGGAAGAGGACACCATACTTAATACTGTGGTGTAATGAACAAAGTATAGTCCTCCACTGGTCCACGCTGCTTTGCAGTCCTGGGTAAGATAGTTAATTCTAGCTTGCCCTATGTGGAAGAGGGCATACAAGACAAAGTATAGTTCTCCCCTGGTCCACGCTGCTCCGGCGGTCCTGGGTAAGATAGTTAATTCTAGCTTGCCCTATGTGGAAGAGGACATAATACTCTACCTGTTGAGCTTTAAACAAAGTCATCACTTGGGCATGCTCTATAGCCAACCACATGACATTAACCTAAGAGAGCATGCAGCGTATTATCCCAATGCAAAGTAAACGATAGACTCGCCCTAGTTCAGTGCTTCAACCAAGTGATGACTTCAATATGGCTAGTGTGTGAAGTATAAAGTATAGTCCTCCCCTGGTCCACACTGCTTCGGCGGTCCTGGGTAAGATAGTTAATTCTAGCTTGCCCTATGTGGAAGAGGACACCATACTTAATACTGTGGTGTAATGAACAAAGTATAGTCCTCCACTGGTCCACGCTGCTCCGGCGGTCCTGGGTAAGATAGTTCATTCTAGCTTGCCCTATGTGGAAGAGGGCATACAAGACAAAGTATAGTTCTCCCCTGGTCCACGCTGCTTCGGCGGTCCTGGGTAAGATAGTTAATTCTAGCTTGCCCTATGTGGAAGAGAGCATACATGAACCAAGAACGAAGGTTATGATCGAGGAATGATTCGACAACTAACCGATGGTATGAAATGTGAAGAATTCAAGCAAGCACACAATCAAGTCATCACTTGGGCATGCTCGATAGCCAACCTCATGACATTAACCTAGTAGAGCATGCAAAAACCAATATATATGTAAACGATGCCCCTCCCTAGTTCAGCGCTTCAACCAAGTGATGACTTCAGAATGGCTAAATCAAATCGGTTCAAAACATACCATCGGTACCCTATTGAAACACACAAGTCGATATCAAACCTCATGATTGTGTAGTCCTCCACTGGTCCACGCCGCTTCGGCCGTCCTGGGTAAAATGGAACATTCCAGCTTGCCCTATGTGGAAGAGGGCACATTACTCAATACTGTGGTGTGAAGTATAAAGTTCAGTTCTCCCCTGGTCCACGCTGCTTCGGCGGTCCTGGGTAAGATAGTTCATTCTAGCTTGCCCTATGTGGAAGAGGACACTTAATACTTCGTCTCTAAGCGGCGGCTTGACTCCTCCCTACGGGGAACGGGTTTACGCGCACAGCGGCGGCTTACGCACTATGGCAGTCATGGATGCCTTACGTTTCTATGAAAAGTGTGTTCCTCCCCTGGTCCACGCTGCTTCGGCAGTCCTGGGTAAGATAGTTAGTTCTAGCTTGCCCTATGTGGAAGAGGACACGAAGACTTACTGTGGTGTGAAGCATAAAGTTCAGTTCTCCCCTGGTCCACGCCGCTTCGGCCGTCCTGGGTAAAATGGATTCATCCAGCTTGCCCTATGTGGAATGAGGACACTTTATGTTTCGTCTCTAAGCGGCGGCTTGCTCCTCCCTACGGGGAACGGGTATACGCGCACAGCGGCGGCTTACGTTATGGCAGTCATGGATGCCTTACGTTTCCATGAAAAGTGTGTTCCTCCCCTGGTCCACGCTGCTTCGGCAGTCCTGGGTAAGATAGTTAGTTCTAGCTTGCCCTATGTGGAAGAGGACACGTAGACTTACTGTGGTGTGAAGTATAAGGTTCAGTTCTCCCCTGGTCCACGCCGCTTCGGCCGTCCTGGGTAAAATGGATTCATCCAGCTTGCCCTATGTGGAATGAGGACACTTTATGCTTCGTCTCTAAGCGGCGGCTTGCTCCTCCCTACGGGGAACGGGTATACGCGCACAGCGGCGGCTTACGTTATGGCAGTCATGGATGCCTTACGTTTCCATGAAAAGTGTGTTCCTCCCCTGGTCCACGCTGCTTCGGCAGTCCTGGGTAAGATAGTTAGTTCTAGCTTGCCCTATGTGGAAGAGGACACGTAGACTTACTGTGGTGTGAAGTATAAGGTTCAGTTCTCCCCTGGTCCACGCCGCTTCGGCCGTCCTGGGTAAAATGGATTAATCCAGCTTGCCCTATGTGGAATGAGGACACTTTATGCTTCGTCTCTAAGCGGCGGCTTGCTCCTCCCTACGGGGAACGGGTATACGCGCACAGCGGCGGCTTACGCAAGTTAGTCACCCTCGGCAGTGGATCACTCGGCTCATGGATCGATGAAGACCGCAGCTAACTGCGCGTCATAATGTGAACTGCAGGACACATGAACATTGATAAGTTGAACGCATATTGCACGTCGTGGGAACCTACCATGATGTACAGATGACTGAGCGCTTATATTTGAGAAATGTATCGCATACATTTAACTACGCCGTGACACCCGTCACGAGACGTGCACCATGATGTTAACTAGGGTCGCGACGACCCGCTAGCATTAAAGAACCCGTGGTTTACAATATACTGGCATTGGAATTCGAAGTATTTAGAGCGTCCGTGTTCCCGCGTGAGGCGGAAGTACGAGGAGAAGGCGTGCTTGTGGTGTCTGTGGTGGTGTTTACTGATGTCTAGCTTCAGCTTATTTATTTATTTAAATAGAAGCGAAGATGTCAAAGTAGCGTCGAAGCAGCAGCGGTAGCACAAATGATTCAAGTATGGAAGTTGACCAAAGGAACACAAACAAACTAGCGTATGGGCAATGGAAGGTATCAGTGAGTTAAACCACACGCGGGCTAACAGCCCGTTAACCGAGTCCAACGGTACATATTGGACATTGAAACAAAGTAGTCGCAAGCCAGATGTGACGATAACAACCGCAAGGTACATAAGCCTCAGTTCATGTGTGACAACCCCCTGAATTTAAGCATATTAATAAGGGGAGGAAAAGAAACCAACCGGGATTCCCTGAGTAGCTGCGAGCGAAACGGGAGAAGCTCAGCACGTAGGGGTGGCGGCCTGTCCGTCTATCCGATTCCGTGTACTGGTGCGTCTCACTATCCGTCATCTTAGCGCTTTTCAAGTCCAACTTGAATGTGGCTCAGAACCCATAGAGGGTGATAGGCCCGTAGAACAGCGCCCGTTGGATGATGGACCGAGCGTGCCATGGAGTCGTGTTGCTTGATAGTGCAGCACTAAGTGGGAGGTAAACTCCTTC